>NC_056729.1:147121888-147266888 GCF_019279795.1 Protopterus annectens
ATGCCACTGAGAAGAGCTGGAGTTTCTTTAACCGGGCAGCATATGGCATCTGTTTGAGCCCTTTGATCCTCTTGGTGAGGTACTTTTGGGGTCTTTCCAGTTGCTGCAGGTGTCTGGTAAGGTACATCCCAAAAGAGGCATTGTACTCAATTATGGGCCTGATGAGGGATGAGTAAAGAGGCATGATGACCTCCCCTGATCTAGATGTGAATCCCTTCATGATTAGGTGGGCTATATAAAATGTTTTTCTAACCACTTTGGCCATGTGGTTGTCAAATGAGAGACTGCTATCAACTTGGGTCCCAGGTCCCTAATTACTTCTTCTGTACTTAATGGATTACCACCTATGTGGTAATTTGTGGGCACTTTGTTTTTGCCAAAGGGGATGACTATACACTTTTTGGTGTTTAGCTTGAAGCCATGGCTCTGGCACCAGTTGTCTGTTTCTATGAGGCCCTTTTGGAGGATGCTTGTGTCGGCTGGAGAGTCGATTATGGTGCCCAGTTTGCAGTCATCTGCTAACTTGGTCAGCCACAGTCCTTCCGTGTTGGCCTGTACCTCCGAGAAATATATACCGAACAAGATAGGTCCCAGGACTGAGCCTTGTGGGATGCCACTTGTAACTGGTTTGGAGTCTGACATGGCTCCAGCAATTCTAACCATGTGGGTTCTGTCCTTGAGCCAGTTTGCAATCCATCTAGTGACATAGGGGTTTATATTTAAGCTGGTGAGCTTATCTATAATGCCCGAGTGGGGTATTGTATCAAAGGCTTTTGCGAGGTCAACGTAGGCTATGTGGACCACCTTCCCCTCATCAATGGCCTTGGTGACTGTTTCAAAGAAATCAACCAGGTTTAAGAGGCAGGATCTGCCCTTAACAAAGCTGAACTGGGTAGGATCCAGTGTCTGTAGGTCCCCAATATCTTTATTTATGAGGTCCATGATGATCCTTTCCATAGCTTTGCAGACCAAGCTAGTCAGGCTTAAGGGGTGATAGTTTCCAGGATCCGTTGAGGCACCACCTTTGTGGAGAGGGACCACTGATGCTATACGCCACTCTTTGGGTTCATACCCTGTAGTAAGGCTGAGATTGAACAGTAGTTTTATGTTTGGGTCTAGCTCTTCTTGGAGTTCATGTAGGACACAGCCCGGGACACCGTCTGGTCCCATTGATGCTGTGTTTTTTGCTTTGGAGAGGGCGGCTCTTACCTGAGCATCTGAGATGTCAGGGGGGCAGCAGTCTGCTGGGATAGATATTTGCCCTTTTGGTGGGGAGGGGGAGTTTGCTGAACCTGTCAGCTAGGATGTTGGCAATGTCTGTGGGTTTGGTGTATTTTTTGTCATTTTGGACTAATTCTGAGCATATCTGGGAATTCCCACCCAGGTTCCTAACATAACTAAAGAAAGCCTTGTGATTATCCTTAGTGTCCTGTGCAATTTTTCTCTCAAAGCTGGCCTTAGACGATTTTATGAGTGCCCGTAGTTTTTTGCTAATACTGATCAGAGATGCTTTCCCTTTTTGGGATTTTGCTCTATCATTTAGTAGCTTCCTCCTTCTATTGTATAATTTGTTTATGGCTGGGGTCCACCAGACAGGACATCTGCCTTTGGAGGATTGGGTCTTGATTTTATTTGGGATTGCATGATCCATGCATTCCTGAAGGTGTTCATAGAATGCATTTATAAAGGATTCTGCGGTCTGGGCCTTATTTTCCACAGGCCCGGGGGCTTTGAAGGATTCCACCTCGGTTTTGAGGAGTGTGAAATTTACTTTAGAGAAGTTTTTCACTGTGGTTTTCTGGGCAGGGGGTAGGGTCAGGATGTGAATATCCAGTGAGATTAGTTTATGGTCTGATCTTACCATAGGTTTATAGGTTCATAGGTTCGTACTAGGCTATCTGCCCTAAGGCATTTATAAGCCTAGCCAGAGTGCATGTGCCTTACACCACCCCTTAGGATGAGAATACTACGCCCTTTTAGGGTTTAGTTTACTATGCCTCTGTCTAGTAGTGACACAGAGATGACCCCCGGGGTAAACCTACGATCTCCCATCCACTCGTCGAGATTTCTCTTGAATAGAGTCAGTGAGGGGCTCTGCCTAACATGGACTGGGATTCTGTTCCAGAGTGTGGGGAGCCTCTGGGTTATGAATCTGTCCCTCCAGAACATCCTATTTATTTCTGTGTTGAGGTTTAAGTCACTTGTTCTCATGGCTCTGATGGATTTGGATTTTCTGAGGTGGAGCATGTCCATTAATTCAGGATTGGACATGGCCTTGTACGTCAGGCACAGATCACCTCTGAGTAGGTGGTATGCGACTGAATAGAGCTGGAGTTTTTCAGTCGGGCAGCATATGACATATGTTTAAGACCCTTTATCCTCTTGGTGAGGAACTTTTGGGGTCTTTCCAACTGCTGCAGGTGTCGGGTGAGATACATCCCAAATGGGGCATTGTACTCAATCATTGGCCTGATAAGAGAAGAGTACAGGGGCACAATGACCTCTCTTGATCTAGATGTGAAACCCTTCATGATAAGGTGGGCAATATAGAAGGTCTTCCTAACCACTTTGGCAATGTGAGTGTCAAATGAGAGGTTACTGTCAACCTGGGTCCCTAGGTCCCTGATTACCTCTTCCATACTTAATGGATTACCGCCTATGTGGTAATTTGTCGGTACCTTGTTTTTCCCAAAGGGTATGACTATACATTTATTGGCGTTCAGCTTAAGGCCATGGCTCTGGCACCAATTATCCATTTCTATGAGGCCTCTCTGGAGGATGTTTGTGTCCACTGGAGTATCAATTATGGCGCCCAGTTTGCAGTCATCTGCGAACTTTGTCAGCCACAATCCTCCTATGTTTGCCTGTACCTTGGAAAAATAAATGCCGAACAAGAGGGGTCCCAGGACTGAGCCCTGTGGGACACCGCTTGTGACTGGCTTAGAGTCTGACATAGCTCCAGCAACTTTGACCATGTGGGTTCTATCCTTGAGCCAGTTTGCAACCCATCTTGTGACATATGGGTTTACATTTAAGCTGGTGAGTTTGTCTATGATGCCCGAGTGGGGTATTGTGTCAAAGGCTTTTGCAAGGTCAAGGTTGGCTGTGTGAACTGCCTTACCTTCATCAATGGCCTTAGTGACTGTTTCAAAAAAGTCGACCAAGTTCAAAAGGCAGGATCTGCCCTTGACAAAGCCAAATTGGGTAGGATCCAATGTCTGTAGGTCCCCAATGTCTTTGTTTATGAGTTCCATAATGATCCTCTCCATAGCTTTGCAGACCAGGATCTTCAAGCTTATGGGGCGGTAATTTCCAGGGTCCGTAGAAGCACCACCTTTGTGAAGTGGGACCACTGTTGCCGTACGCCACTCTTTGGGTACGTATCCTGTAGTAAGGCTAAGATTAAACAGCAGCCTTATGTGTGGGTTTAGTTCCTCTTGGAGTTCATGTAGCACACAGCCCAGGACACCATCCAGTCCCATTGATGCTGTGTTTTTAGCTTTAGAGAGGGCGGCTCTCACCTGAGCATCTGAGATGTTAGGGAGGCTACACTCTGCTGGGATAGTTATTTCTCCTTTTGGGGGGGAGGGGGAGGAGAAATTTGCACTGAACCTGTCTGCCAGAATGTTGGCAATGTCAGTGGGTTCAGTGTATTTTGTGTCATTTTGGACTAACTCTGAGCATATCTGGGAATTTCCACCCAGGTTTCTAACATAGCTAAAGAAGGCCTTGTGATTGTCTTTGTGTCTTTTGTGATTTTTCTCTCAAAGTTGACCTTGGATGATTTTATGAGTGATCGTAGTTTTTTGCTAGTACTGATCAGAGACGCCTTCCCTTTTAGGGATTTTGCTCTGTCATGTAGTAGCTTCCTCCTCCTGTTGTAAAGTTTGTTTATGGATGGGGTCCACCAGACCGGGCCTGCCTTTGGGGAATGGGTCTTGGTTTTATTTGGGATTGCATGATCCATGCATTCTTGAAGGTGCCCATAGAAGGCATTTGCAAAGGATTCAGTAGTGTGGGTTGTGGTTTCCACTGGCCCAGGGGCCTTGAAGGATACCACTTCAGTCTTAAGAAGTGTGAAGTTTGCTTTTGAGAAGTTCTTCACTGTGGTCTTTGTGCAGGGGTGGGGTGGGATGTGGATTTCCAGTGAGATTAATTTATGGTCTGATCTTACCAAAGAGGGATATACTTCCGGTGTGGAGCATTTTGTCCCCATGTTTGTGATGATCAGGTCTAGTATATTGTCTCCTCTTGTGGGAATGGTGACTAGTTGTTCCATTGCATTTGAGTTTATGAATTCTAAGAACCTTTGGGCTAGGGTGTTGGGGCTTGAGTAATATTCCCAGTCTATGTTTGGGTAGTTGAAGTCTCCCAAAATGATGGTATTTGGAGAGACATTCATACTCTCCAGTGTCTTCAGGAAGGCTGTGTGGGGTTCCTGGGTTTGAGAGGGTGGTCTGTAGCATGCTACAAACTGTAAGGCAGTTTTGCCTATGGTTAGTTGCACCTGGATAGTCTCCGATGCTTCATGCGTTGCCACTAACCTGGAGGTGTGGGTATCTTTGATGAAAATGGATACCCCCTCCTTTTGTGGTTCGGTCCAAGTTTTGGGGCCGGAAAGCATGATATGAGGTAAAACCTGATAGTGCTGGGGTGCTCTCAGGAGCCTTGAACCAGGTTTCAGTCACTGCACAGACATCGATGTTCTCCATACTGAGGAGGGCTTCGAGGGCATGCATCTTGAGGTTTAGACTTCTGGCATTGAGCAGCATTACCCTTAGTTTTTTTTCCACTTGTGTTTTCTAGGGAGGTAGGTTTGTCATTTGAGCCTTGCCTAATAGAGGCACTATGGGGGTGGCAAGAGCCTAGGCCAATATCCGGAAGCCCAGGGTGACAGGTGCAAGCCATCCCTTGCAAGCAGCGTGGCTTGTCAAGCATGTCATCCCAAGCAGACAGACATTGATCCCCTTAGAATGACACCAGTAATTAAGCCAATTGTTAAAACTGATCATTTTGTCTTTGTACTGTGGCATCATTCTTGGTGAGGGTAAGATGCTGCTCAGGGTCAGGGTCATACCGGCCTGGGCTACATAATCAGAGAGCTCCTCTATGTCTCTTTTCATGTAGTCCAGGGAGGTACATCTCAGGTCGTTCACACCGGCATGTACAATGACTGAGTCATATTTGTACTTGCTGTGGAGTGACCTGAGTGCTTGTGTTATGTGGCGGATTCTAGCTCCCGACAGGCAGCTTACTGTGACCTTTTCCTTGTTCAGTCTGGTGAGCGGGACTTCAGTGTGTCTGACTATGGAGTCACCTATTACAAGTGTGTCTGGCATGTTGTTTGGCCTTAAGGGCTGTGACTGTTTAGCACACTGACTTTGTGAACTATGTGTTGCATGTGCTATGTCTTGAGGTGGTGGTTGCTTTGGTGTCTGCTTTGGAGGCCTCTGTTGTTTTGGTAGATTTTTAATCAGCGCCTCCGAGTATGTTTTTGTGTGTTTATGTGTTTGGTTTGCTGTTGTGATAGTTCTATGTGAGACTGGGTTTGTGGTGTGCGTGGTTACCTTCTCCTCCTGACTGGTCTTGCCAGTACTGAATTGAGAGAGCTCAGCCTCCAGTTTGGCTATGTAGTTGCATCTCTCTCATATATTTGTATTTGTTGGGAGGAGGAGAGGGTTGTCTGTGTACATGAGGCAATTGTAACATTGCCTCAAGATTCCCAGATTCACCAGCTGAACAGGAGAGGAAGCCAGCAACTGACCCTTCGACATGCTAGAAATTGTGAAAAAGATTGCTGTGTAACTGAGTCAGAAAGGACCTATAGGGAGATGTGTACTCAACAGAATTTAGGTGAATGAAGTACTTTCTTTTGTTTAAGAGTGCTTTACCTGTATAAAAATGCTCTAGGAGCAAGTGCTGAGCTTTTCAGATAGAGTATAGGCTGTTTAGATTGCAAGTAGAACAGTTCTAAGGGAAAAACTGAAGAGCAGATTTGGTGGAGCCAGAAAAAGTTTAACCTTGTTTAACTGTCGCTGCTCTATGCGAAAAACCGCGTAAAGCCATGCAAAGGTGGATTTTAAGCAGTGAACTACAAAAGAGTTAGGAATGGTCCCAAACAACCAATTACTACAGCTTCTTGTGCTGAGGTCACTTTCCCCAAGGACAGGTAGGCTGCTCAAGGCTCCCCACTCCCACTGGTGAGCAAAGAAACTTCCTTCTATCCAAGTAAGGTAATGGACAACACAGGAACTACAAAACAGCCCAGAATACAGCAATGCCTGTATACTGGTTTAAACTAGTCGAGAAAGGCGGGAAAACAAGGATTATTTTTTTGTTTTTTTGTTTTTTTTTGTAGAAATACACAGAAAATGCAGAGACAGTGATAAATTAGTTACACAGGCTAGCACACTTTAGTGGGCAGCCTCCACAGTTAAATTAAACAAACAAACAAGCAAACTTTCGATTAAATTCAACTAAATGTAACTTTAAGTGCAGATTTAAAAATAAATGCAGTAATCAGAAAAAACAGTTCTGGCTAGTTTAAAGTAAGCAACAGAAGCTATTTCCAGTGAAAAAAAGCAAATATACTTAAATCCAGAAGGTAGTCGCTTTTTCGAGTTCCTTGCTGCTAGGACCACTCTGTAAACCCACGTGGAGCTTGTCTGAGCAGTATAGCCAGAAAAAAATGCCCAGAGGCGGATTTTAAGCAGTGAACTACAAAAGAGCTAGGAATGGTCCCAAACAACCAATTACTACAGCTTCTTGTGCTGAGGTCACTTCCCCAAGGACAGGTAGGCTGCTCAAGGCTCCCCACTCCCACTGGTGAGCAAAGAAACTTCCTTCTATCCAAGTAAGGTAATAGACAACACAGGAACTACACCACAGCCCAGAATACAGCAATGCCTGTATACTGGTCTAAACTAGGCGAAAGGCGGGAAAACAAAGGACTATTTTTTTTGTTTTTTTTTGTAGAAATACACAGAAAATGCAGACACAGTGATAAATTAGTTACATAGGCTAGCACACTTTAGTGGGCAGCCTCCACAGTTAAATTAAACAAACAAACAAGCAAAATTTCGATTAAATTCGACTAAATGTAACTTTAAGTGCAGATTTAAAAATAAATGAAGTAATCAGAAAAAAAACAGTTCAGGCTAGTTTAAAGTAAGCAACAGAAGCTATTTCCAGTGAAAAAAAAGCAAATATACTTAAATCCAGAAGGAAGTCGCTTTTTCGAGTTCCTTGCTGCTAGGACCACTCTGTAAACCCACGTGGAGCTTGTCTGAGCAGTATCAGTGAGGGATACACTTCTGGTCTGGAGCATAGAGTCCCCATGTTGGTGATGATCAGGTCCAGTATGTTTTCCCCTCTTGTGGGAGTGGTAACAAGTTGTTCCATAGCATTTGAGTTTATAAATTCTAGGAACCTTTGGGCTAGGGTGTTGGAGCTAGAGTAATGCTCCCAGTCTATGTTTGGGTAGTTGAAGTCGCCCAATATAATGGTGTTTGGAGAGACCTTCATATTTTCCAGTGTTCTCAGGAAGGCCGAGTGGGGTTCCTGGGTTTGGGAGGGTGGTCTGTAGCAGGCTATAAACTGGAAGGCAGTTTTACCCACTGTTAGTTGCACATGGATAGTCTCTGATGCTTCGTGCTGTGCCACCAACCTGGAGGTGTGGGTATCTTTGACGAATATTGATACTCCACCTCCTTTTGTGGTTCGGTCCAAGTTTTGGGGCCGAAAAGCATGGTATGAGGTATAACCTGGTAGTGCTGGGGTGCTCTCGGGAGCCTTGAACCAGGTTTCTGTTATTGCACATATATCGATGTTCTCCATGCTAAGGAGAGTTTTGAGTGCATGCATCTTGAGATTTAGACTTCTGGCGTTGAGTAGCATTACTCTTAGTTTCTTTTCCCTTGTGATACCAATGGAGGTGGGTTTGTCTTTTAAGCCTTGCCTAAAAAAGGCACTATAGGGGTAGCAAGAGCCTTTGCCAATATCCGAAAGCCCAGGGGTGACAGGTGCAATCCGTCCCTAGAGAAGCATTGTGGCTTGTTGAGCATGTCATCCCAGGCTGACAGGCATTGGATCCCCTTTGAATGACACCAATACTTAAGCCAATTGTTGAAATTGATCATCTTGTCTTCATATTGTGGCATCATTCTTGGTGAGGCTAAGATGCTACTCAAGGTCAGGGTCATACCGGCCTGGGCCACATGCTCAGAGAGCTCCTCTATGTCTCTTTTCATGTAGTCCAGGGAGGTACATCTCAGGTCATTCACACCAGCATGAACAATGACTGAGTCATATTTGTACTTGCCTTGGAGTGACCTGAGTGCTTGTGTTATGTGGTGGATCCTAGCGCCCGACATGCAGCTCACCGTGACCTTCTCCTTGTTCAGCCTGGTGAGCGGGACGTCAGTGTGCCTGATGATAGAGTCACCTATTACAAGTGTATCAGGTGTGTTGTTTAGCCTTAAGGGCTGTGACTGTTCGGCACACTGGCTTTGTGAGATATGTATTGCACATGTTTTGTTTTGGGGTAGCGGTTGCTTGGGTGTCTGCTTTGGAGGTCTCTGCTGCTTAGGCAGATTTTTATTTAGAGCCCGAGTATGTTTTTGTGTGTTTATGTGTTTGGTTTGCTGTTGTGGTAGGTCTATGTGAGACTGGAATTGTAGTGAGTGTGGTTTCCTTCTCCTCCTGACTGGTTATGCCAGTACTGAGTTGAGAGAGCTTAGCCTCCAGTTTGGCTATATGGATGCATCTCTCACATGTGTTAGAATTTGTTGGGAGGAGGAGAGGGTTGTCTGTGTACATGAGGCAGTTGTAACATTGCCTCAAGATTCCCAGATTCACCAGCTGGACCAGAGAGGAGATTGACAACTGACCTTTGGACATGCTAGAATAGTATTGGAAATTCCTTTATAATTGAAAAAACTGGGCCAATGGGGAACAAGGTACTCAAGGGGAGTTTGTGAGGGTGCAGTGCTTTTAATTTTTTAGTGCTGACTTATATAATTGCTTTAGTGAGCAGTAATGTAGGCCCTACCCTGCTCACCGGGTGGTGCTTTGATGCATATGTGCGTGCAGGTTATAGCACCCACTACCCCAGAGTAGCCTGCCATTTGGTGAAAGAGACGCATATTGCTGGTCAACACCTCACGTGTGTTGAGGAAATGTATGTGCTCATTGGCGTGTGGTGACATGGCGTCCAGGAACTGGTGGAATACTCTGGATGTAGATGCCTGCGAGATCCCCATTATATCCCCAGTTGTGCTTTTGGAGGTACCTGTGGCTAGTATACCTAGGCCTACACATACCTTGGTATCCACTGGGATGGGTTCCCCTCGGCCTGTTTGATGTTTCAGGTGTCGCCGGCACAGCTCAACAATCTGCTGTAGGAGGTCTCTGTCCACCCCATAGCGCTCCACTATCTTCAGCTCATGTAGCCCCTGGTAGGTTACCCTGGGTCTGTACAGTCTTCTCTGTCTCCTCAATGAGGGTTGTTCAGCAGCATTCACATCCTCACCACCCTCAGCCACCCTCAGCCTCCTTCACATGTCGGTCTATGTTGCCTGCTGCAGCCCTTCTCATTTCATAGGATTGTTTGTTAAAATTTCCCCGCATGTATACACCGGTGGTGTAGAGTGTGGAAAAACCTGAGGGGATGATGCTTGCTCACTTTATCGTAGTGTTCTGGGCCGGGCAGGTCTGTTGGGCTTGTAATCTGCTGATTCCGATAAATATCACCTGTTTGCCCAGCTTGTTCACCTTGACTACTCTCCTACTGCTGTTGTCCCTCCCTATTGCACTAGGCAGGTATAGACACACCCCTAGCTTAGGTGTGCTAAGCTAGTAGCAATCCCAAGGCACAGGGCTCCAATCTACATACAGTATGCCTGACACCCCCCCTCCCATGCTTTCACCTATATTCGAGTCCTGCACTCGGCTATCTATACATATACACTCTTGGGACCTACATCACACCCTGGGGATAAACAGGATTCACTATTTTCCACCTCGTTTGCATAGTATTGTCTTATAATACATATTTACATGAACCATTCGAAGCCTCCCCAAAAATAACCACTGCTTACTGTCATGCAGACCCACACACAACTGGTTAAAAGCGCCTTACTATCACCGTATTCAATGTCCCTTATTCTTCCCAGAAACAATGTCCCAGAGACTTCCCATACTCTGGAACAGACTACCTATCTATGTCAAACAGAGCTCCTCATTAGCACTCTTCAAGAAAAATCTTGATGATTGGATAGGAAATGGGAAATTCACCCCGGGGATCACTTCTGTGGCTCTGCTCGGCAGGGGCACAGGAAAATAATTTTCTTGGGTGGCAAAAGCCAGGGTACATTTTTTGTCTAGGCTTGTATGGGCCCTAGGGCCGATTGCCTAGTACCTACCTATGAACCTATGAACAAAACAACCGGCCTCTGCACGGCTTGAAACCTGGACCATGTACACAACAGATGATGTGCTTTACCACTAAGCCATGGAAGATATACATACATCTGAGGTTATCACGTACAAATCATTCAGCACAGGCATTCAACAATATAAAACATGTATTCCATCATGTACCTTTATGTGTGCTAATGTCCACATATCTATATATATATATATATATATATATATATATATATATATATATATACACACACACACACACACACACACACACACACACACACACACACACATATACATATACACACACATACATAGATATAGAATATATATCTCAACAGCAGACCACATGACACCAAAGCATTAGACAAGAATGAAAAGGAAACCACATGCACTTCCTGCATTATGTACTAGTGTTAATATCAAGGCAAATGTGTTTCTGTGCATCACAAGGGTTCAAACTGTATTAAGGGTAAGATTAGGGCTGCTGACATTACTTACCAGACCTATTGCCGAATGTATGTGTATGTCTTGCCAACCCAGTCTCTTGGCCAATTGTGACAGTTATGGCCACTATACAGGAAAACAACAAAACACGCTCCTCAACACATCCAGTAGCTAGCCATTCACAGACACCAACACATAGGATATGGTTGCCGAACACACACACCTGTCATGACTTGGAATAGAACACCTCCCTGTCTATTCTATCATACTACAGCATTACGCAGTTACAGAACATGCTACCAAGATTACTGGGGAACATCACTCCCAGAGGTGTACTTCTAGGTGGGTGACATCATCAGCAATGGCAAAGTCAGCAATAGGGATTGCATGGAGTGTGAGCAGTCTAAAAGCATTATTCTGTCCTCTGGCAGATGGAGAGACACAAACACACACACACACACACACACACACACACACACACACACACACACACACACACACAGTTGGCATGGCTGGGATTAGATCACCGACCTAGCTACCTTATTTCACTACAGCATTATGCAGTTACAGAACATGCTACCGAGATTACTGGGGTACAGCACTCCCAGAGGTGTACGTCTAGGTGGGTGACATCTTCAGCAATGGCAAAGTCGGTGATAGGGATTGTATGGAGTGTGAGCAGTCTAAAAGCATTATTCTGCCCACAGGCAGATGGAAGCACACACTCAGTTGGCATGGTTGGGAGTAGAACACCGACCTAACTACCTTATTACACTACAGCATTACGCAGTTACAGAATGTGCTACCGCGATTACTGGGACACAGCACTCCCAGAGGTGTACTTCTGGGTGGCTGACATCATCAGCATTGGCAAAGATGGCGATAGGGATTGTATGGAGTGTGAGCAGTCTAAAAGCATTATTCTGTCCGCAGGCAGACGGAGACACACACACAGTTGACATGGCTGGGATTAGAACACCGACCTAACTACCTTATCACACTATAGCATTACGCAGTTACAGAACATGCTACCGAGATTACTGGGATAAAGCACTTCCAGAGGTGTACTTCTAGGTGGGTGACATCATCAGCAATGGCAAAGTCGGCGGTAGGGATGGTATGGAGTGTGAGCAGTCTAGAAGCATTATTCTGTCCCCAGGCAGATGGAGACACACATGCAGTTGGCATGGCTGGGATTAGATCACCGACCTAATTACCTTATTACACTAAAGCATTACGCAGTTACAAAATGCGCTACAGAGATTATTGGGGTGCAGCACTCCCAGAGGTGTACTTCTAGGTGGGTGACATCATCAGCAATGGCAAAGTCGGTGATAGGGATTGTATGGAGTGTGAGCAGTTTAAAACCCTTATTCTTCCCCCAGGCAGATGGAAACACATACACACACACACACACACACACACACACACACACACACACACACACACACACACACACACACACACACACACACACACACACACACACGTGGCATGGTTGGGAGTAGAACACCGACCTAACTACCTTATCACACTACAGCATTATGCAGTTACAGAATGTGCTACCGAGATTACTGGGACACAGCACTCCCAGAGGTGTACTTCTAGGTGGGTGACATCATCAGCATTGGCAAAGATGGCGATAGGGATTGTATGGAGTGTGAGCAGTCTAAAAGCATTATTCTGTCTGCAGGCAGACAGAGACACACACAGTTGACATGGCTGGGATTAGAACACCAACCTAACTACTTTACTACACTACAGCATTATGCAGTTACAGAACATGCTACCAAGATTACTGGGACACAGCACTTCCAGAGGTGTACTTCTAGGTGGGTGGCATCATCAGCAATGGCAAAGTCGTTGATAGGAATTGTATGGAGTGTGAGCAGTTTGAAAGCATTATTCTGTCCCCAGGCAGACGGAGACACACACACACAAAGTTGGCATGGCTGGGATTAGATCACCGAGCTAACTACCTTATTACACTGCAGCATTATGCAGTTACAGAACGCTACTGAGATTACTGGGACACAGCACTCCCAGAGGTGTATTTGTAGATGGGTGACATCATCGGCCTTGCTAATGGTGGGTATAAGGAATGTATGGAGTGTGAGCAGTATAAAGGTATTACTCTGTCCTCAGGCAAATGGGGAGAGACACGCACACAGAAACACGGCAAGTGTGGGAGTAGAACACCAACCTAACTACTTTATTACACTACAGCATTACGCAGTTACAGAACACACTACCAAGATTACTGGGACATAGCCCTCCCAGGGGTGTATTTGTAGATGGGTGACATCATCGGCCTTGCTAACAGTGGGTATAAGAAATGTATGGAGTGTGGCCAGTCTAAAAGCAATTTAGAGTCCACTGCCAAATGGGGACAGACATACACACACACACCAGTGTTGGGAATGGAATACCTGCCTATTTACAGATTACTATTACAATACTACATATATACGAATTGCGCCACACAGACTATACATGTCAAGGCTGTCATTATGACCATCTGGGAATGCGGACATCAACAGGGATGCTGGCAGTTAAGATGTACATACCTGTGAACCTGTGTGTTTAAAGTATGAATCCATCCTGACCTGGAGTATGCCCATCTGTGGAATGGATGACTACTACCACTATACAGGGTTACAATGGCCATGCCCATACACAGAGGCACATAAACAACACAAGGTGTCACTGGTCATGCTCACACAGTAGCACAGGGCTGTTCGGAATGCACTGTGTACATCTACACAAGGTTACACTGGGCATGCTCATAGACTTAGTAGCACACGGCTGTTCAGAATGCACTATGTGTCCATCTACACAAGGATATACTGGGCATGCTCATACACTTAGTAGCACAGGCGGCATGCTCACACACTTAGTAGCACAGGGCTGGTTGGAATGCACTACTGTGTGTCCATCTACACAAGAATATACTGGGCATGTTCATACTCCTAGTAGCACAGGGCAGACTGGGATGCACTCTGATGCTAAACACGGAGGGCCACAGTGGCCATGCTATTACAGGTAGATGTAAATAACACATTGTAATGGGCTCTAGTGTTGGTAGTTGTCATTGTTAGCAGGAAACGTGCTCTACATATATTTGACACCAGTCTTTAACAAATCAGCTGTCATTCTGGGATGACATGGCTGACAGTAGGCAGGCCTTTGACACATATCACATGCATCCATGATACAAGGGAGTGTGGATATTATCCAAGTCACATCCGCCCACACAGTGTCATTCCAAGGCAAATGTCCTAAACACAGGTTAACTCCCATACACCTACAGGACAACTGCATTGTTTACTTATGCTAACCAGTGCTAGATGTGTAGCGTCCATATTCACAGCTGGCCACTGTAGATCCAACAATGGGGAGTACTGAAATCTGTGCAGTGAGGAACAACTGGCTGATGTCTCTGTAGTGCACAATAGCACTACCACCATATACCTCAGAACCTAGCACTACCACCATATACCTCAGAACCAGACATGTGGGCCATAACACAGGTATGGACCGCTCCAGGTGGTGTTCCCACACACATAAAGGCCACTCACATGTACTGACCAGTCCCCCCACAAAAGGCATCACAGATGAGCCATGTGCAGGACACAGTGTCACATGCTGCATTCTAGGATGTAAACTACAGACACCACCATGACCTCGGACCACCACCCTGCAACCATACATGTTGTATAACAGAAGAGTATGCCACCATGTGACCCTTGACCTGTGTACTGTACTAAACTCTACATCAACTATAGACAGTACACATGTACTGACACTGTTGCATCATGTGTTATGCAATGCAATGATACCACTGTCTGTGACCAGGTCAGCTGTACACATACCAAGGGCCCTCAGTACTGTCCACCATTAGCAGATGTCTGTTGCTGTACACCAGTACACACCCTCATGCATGGATATGACATACATGTACCTCCCCTGGGTATGTACATGCCACACACACACAACATACCTGTAAATAGCATAGCTGTTGTAGTCCTTTATGCAAACAGGTGGCTACAGCCATTACACACATGCACATGGAATGTAGGTTCATGGCTGCTGAATGCTAAGAGTACATAAGATGTGATATCAATGTTGACAGAGGTAACATCCCCTCTGTACTGTTCACCCATCATATCATACAACAGTCCATGTGTCATGTATGTTATTACACATATCCACCAATTGCAATGCCTACAAACATGACCAAATGTCAGATTGTAGGACCTACACTCCTGTACAAGTAGTGTTGTGCATTCAGATAACATGCGTGTGCAGTTGCTGATGTATGCAGGTGGCGTGTATCCTAGTACATCATGCAACTGCAATGCAGCCTCAACATTGCCAACTGTATATGGTGATATGCTGAATGTAAAGAAAAATGTACCACAGGTATGGACAGATGTGTTGAAATAACTAAGTGGTGGGGCATCTTTGCAGACTGATGTTTGCTGTGGACAGTTCACAGGTGTGTCACAAGTGGTCCTACAATACCCTGTGTAACTGGTAAGCAATGTTTTCATTAATTGAAGGACATAGCACACAACTTAGACAGCAGTCAGGGTGATAGCGAAGGTAAATAACTTGACACCTGTTAATCGATATGACGTCCCTAGTGCATATATCAGCACTGTTGGCACAGGAAGCATCAGTACAGTTTGTAATGCGTGCAATACTGCTGTACGTCTGACATACATAATATGATCTAGGCAGGTCTGAGATTCACAGTACTGGCATGTGTGGTTGCGTGTGTGTTCATATTTGTCACGTATTGTGGGGAATACATCTCAATTGTCACTCACTCTCCTGTACACTAGTGTACACATCTGTATAGACTGCAATGTATAAAGCAGGTCATAGGCAGGGGCGTGTATCTCACACATGTGAGGTATCTGTACGTGCATGACATAGGTGTATTAATTACAGAATGCCACTGTGTGTGTATGTAGGACTGACTGGTCCCTGGGGTGAGGATGTATGTTACCATACTGAACTGATAGGACCCCTCCCACCATCCAGGTGATGCATTCAACGATCCGTGTTGATGTCCCTGATCTTAGGCCGTACTGACTACCTGTACATGTTTATTCTCTGTGGCACGTCATGTAGGTGCACAGTACTGTAATGATGATTTGCATATAAGCAGGGGTCCTCAGCACACCAGTAGCAACTGTGTGTGAGTGTGTGTTACTGTGTCGGTGAAGCCGTGAGTGTGTGTGTGTGTGTGTGTGTGTGTGTGTGTGTGTGTGTGTGTGTGTGTGTGTGTGTGTGTGTGTGTGTGTTACAGTGTCATTGAATACATGTGTGTCAATAGCTGAGTGTGTGGGTGCAGTTGTGTGTTGGCATTCTGTCATGGGAACGTGTATTACTGATTCCCATTGAGGCATCACACTTCTCACTGGCTAGACCACTCTCTTACCTCACCACTCCATGTAACTGTGCCTGTGATGTCACCCTTTATGGATGTCATATCTGTGGCCACAGTAGCTTAATACACAGCTATCATGCTCTTGGAACAGTAGACGTGTTTGTAACGTGGGATATTCTCACTTGTCTGTGGCAGCTACTAGGTGCATGCTGGTATATTTATACATACCTGTGAGTAGTCCACATTGACATATGGGACACTTAACTACAAACACTGACATCCACCTGCACGTGCAGTTAGACCTGAAGAAGGACAGCAGAACAAGATGACCAACATGCATTTACTGTTGTTACACAAGACATATACTGTATTGTACACCTGTACTATATGGTATATCTGCTGACTGTCAACAGTCCACAACATTTGTAAACTACACATATCATCCTAGTCTGTTCACCCTGTGTATCAGACCATATGAGCATGTCCCTGCACTGATGGTGTGGATGTCAGGGATGCGGCACAGGCATCATCATATGCACAGGGTGTTAATGTTTGCCAGATGCCTAGGCTGCACCATTGGATGACATCATGCGTGTGGGTTTGGGCTTTTGATCTATTTGGGTGTGTGTGGATGTTATGCATGTGTGTATTGGGGTGCCTTACATATGTGTCCAGTGTGTGCGTGTATGTCTGCACACAGTTCTCCCATGTGTCTGGCCTACACAGGGGTATTATTGATAGCTGCAGACTGTACAGGTGAGGTTTTACAGTTCACGGTGTCCGGCCACGGACATGTGACATGTGCCTGCCAGGGGTTGCACGGGCACTACCAGACAGAGGTGCAGATTGGGTACTGTCTGATGTCACTAGTCCACTGGAACTGTGTCCCTGTTGGGATCGTCCCAGGCCATGTGCATGTGGCCTGCTGTGTCGTGGTGTGGACAGCACAGCACCAGATGCACTGCTGCTGCTACCGCCACTATGGGAGCAGGCATGTGAGGTAGCTCATACACTTAGACCTGACACAGGTGATGTAGCAGGCCTACGTCCACATGCCCAATGCCTCACTCCTACCAGATGTTCCCACACAGACAGCTCACGCTCCCAGATTCTCATGCCGTGGTCAAGGACTCCAACCATGTCACCCAACCATCTATCCAAAGCATCAGCAATCTGCTGTTGAGCATTTACTATTGCCTGGATGCTGTTGTTTAAAGAACGGACAGCAGCCCTCCGTAGCCTCTGATCTTCTCTGTTGCGCTGTTCAGCATGTGCCTTTGCCTCCATTACAGCCTGAAACATGTGTCTGGTGACACCAGCTGCTGTGCTCTGTTGTGCAGGAGCATGTTGGCCAGAGGTCCTGTTACAAGCAGCACTGGCCATGTGCCTGTGTGGGGCACCACCAGTAGTTCGACTGACACCATGGTGTGCAGGCACACCTTCCATAGCCCCCACACCTTCCTGTTCCAAGCTACCACGTGCCAACTGTCCTTCCTCTATGACCACTGGTGATGGGGTATGTGCAGGTATGGGATCTGTGTGCAGGGATGAGGTGGATATAGATGGAATGGCAACCAATGGCACAGTTTTAGCCCCTGACAACTCTGCCTGTGACCCAATCATATGTTCATCATCACTGCTAGAGTCTGTTGGGGCACTAACATCTGATGTACCGCAGGAGGGCAATGCACCTACATCACCTGTGAGGGCAGACAAGAACTGTACATTACAATCTATACAATAGACACACATACACGCATGTGATATGACAGAAGACATGCAACATGCATGTGATACAGCAGACGGCATGCAGCGCAGACAATAATAGTGGTAGTTATCATACATCCCAAGGTTGCACACAGCATGCATGTGTGATAGCAGACGGCATGCAAATTACACAATCATAGTAGTGGTTAGCATACATCCCTGTGTTACACCATGTGGACCAGCACAGGTTAACAGTACACCTGCCTGATGTGTGGCATATGACCTTGATAATCACATGTCATACTATGTGTGCAATGACATGCATACATGTTTAACACAATGGTGCCCTGTTGAATATACAGTGGGGCAATGGTGTACCAATTCAGTGTTGTCTGTCCACCCTGCAGATATACTGCAAATTTAGCTGATGTGCATGGCCATTGCAGGGAATCATGAGGAGTCTCTAGTGCTATACAGTGTGAGTTACAGACAAGGTTCATAGCCATGACTGTGTTCAGATACAATACATATATACTGTGGAATGTGACCCACGTCACTGAGGTGTAGACACACTAAACAATGATGTGGAAGTTGTGACACAGGTCACTGATGGGTATACAGATGACACCCCTGCACATCTGCAACCATATTGCTGCAGCCTGGCAACTATGGGCAGACATGGCGAACACGTCGGTACACCATGTCCCACATGACATCTGTGTACCACACACACACACACACACACACACACACACACACACACACACACACACACACACATGAGGAGCTAGTATGGCATTTATGTCCATCACCAGCAACGAGAATGTACTGTATCTGTGGCCTGATGTGAATACTGTACAGGTAACTGCTGTCATGTTGCAACTCCCTCAAGATGTTCAACACATCCTATGTGGTGGATTGATGTTATGCCTACACAAGATGTGCACAGGCCTGTAGGATGTCTAGCGTTCCACATCTACATTATGACCATTATATAAAGGCCATGGCCGAACCATGTGTAGCCATTGTATGACAAGGTGTTCACACAAGCACAACACTTCTAGTGTGTGTGTTGCTCCATGCCTCTGGCCATCCTCCATGGCCATGTGTGTAGATGTGTTGTCCAAATTATAGTGATGGGCATCTATTTCACATGTCTGTGTTGTCCCATATGACATATATGCTCCACTGACAACAGGGTTATGCAGATAAAGGGTAGTATATGGGATATGTTTTCAGGTTAGGTAGTCAGTGTAGCAGCCAGGCCAATAGATGTCATAGACATGTCAAGATAGCACATCACATTGTGTGACATTCATGGCAGGGCTATGATCCACACCAGTGAAACCTGTGTGCTGGCCATACTCCAGCCCACTGTGTAGTACTGTTTGTATTCCACCACATGTGTAGATCAGATCTGTTGTACATTCCAAAAGTGAACAGCACCTCCACCATTGTATGCACAGCTGTCAACACATCTGGCAATAAAGTTTGTGAGGATTCATGTAGGTGAGATGATCCACATAGTTTGCAAGTGTGGCACATGGATAGTCATTGTGATGCATTGCACGTCCGACCTGTATATTGTGACAGGACGATACATTATGTCCACATGTTGTGAATGGCCACATGGCAGATAGATTTGTGCATTACAGTTCCTGATAAATAATAACACTCTCACCTGCAACGGGCTGCTGTCACCGCGGAACACCAGAGGTGCCTAAATAGGAGTAACACAGCAGTATGAGCATAATCCACCCCTGTATAAAGGCTACAGGGAGCAATGTGCATAACACATACACCAGTACATTAGACTATACTATGGTGTATGCACATGTGTGCATACACGGAGTAGCATACTATTGTATGCAGCATGTGTGTATACATGCCTTGCATATGATGTTACATTACATATTGTACAGTGACACGTGCAGCTATATGGAATATAGTTGTTATAGCTACAGTACTGACTTACCAGACAACTCCAGACTCAGTGGTTGAGAGACACCCACCTCCACAATATCGGCTAAGGCTTGTGGATGTGATTCTGCAGGTGTCCCCAGGTTGGCCAGTAGCTCCCCGGTACATGTGAGTGGGGGCTGGGTTGGTGGTCCACCACCTGTTGCACCTTGTTCCCTGGCGATTGCATTTGCACGCTGCTTTGCCCATCTAATGAGGTCTGTACAGTGTCTGCGCACCTGCTGGTATGTGCAGTTGTGGCCACCCACATCATTAACCCTCCTGCGAAGTTCCATCCACAGGGCATCCTGCTGCTGTCTATCCTGTGGCACATGGCTGAACAGGATGTAGTGATTATCGAGTAGGTATGGGATGAGGGCCTCATCCTCCAAGCGTGTAAAAGGGGGAAGGCTTGCACGCGGCATACCTGGAAGACATAATGGTGGAGACAGGTCACAGTACCTCAGAGACATACAGAGCTACAGCTGAACATACATGTGTATCGCATTACTTCAGTTTAAATAGTTGTATTTGCAAACTTACATGACACTGACGTGTTTGTGTCACACACATGTGACACTCAATGTTGAGTGGATATTATCACCATATATGTGTGTGTGTGTCACCTGATTACATTGCTCATACTCCATGTGGTTGCTGTCTTGATGTGGGCATGTCTGTTTGCCTGTACTGGTGTTCCTACCTATCAGCACATGGCTGGATGTGTCCACATTAATGCAGTCGACCTTGATGCAGTGTATATGTCACATATAAGGACTCACATAAGGTTTTACATGTATGTGTTCTGCCATATACATCTATACAGCACTGTATAGTGATTCAACATCCTGCCATGTATCACCTGTGTTGCACATGTGATACACATGGGACACTGGCTAGCCAGATGGTATTTGCATGGATGGATATCAACTATGGCATTTACAGTCAAAGTCAACTAGTGGGCTATATGCCATGGGCCATGTATGCATCTAGGATGAAAGGTTACCTGGCAGTAGCTAACAGGCGGGTCTGTGGGGCCAGGTAGAGCAGTGCCACATTACTGATCCACAGGGTTAATGATACATATACCATGCGTTACCATGCGGTCATCACACCATGTCTGAGAGGGGAGCGATGTGCAGCTTTGATGGACTGGAATGCATAGAATGGCAGGACTATGTCAAATGTATGGGACAAGGATCTGTCCAGCATGTGGTAGGTGGATGTCCATGAAGTATGTGTTCGAGATCAGGATGAGTACGTGTAGCATGTCCGACATCACTGGGTTGGACATGGATTTATTCAGGGTATGCATCATCCTACATAGTGGACATGGGGAATGGGAAGGCTGGTGTAGGCCATCTGCACATGGCCAATACCCCTTAAAGGAAATATGTGATCTGTTATGGGTCACTTGAGTGGTCTTTATGGCTGGACAGTGATCTCTATATTCATGAATAGCACCCTATTATTATTAGGGCTGCCACATATGACTCCCTGACAGGTGTGGTGACGTAGCTATCTCAGGAAAGACAGCTGACCAGCTGCATCCCTCACACACAAGTGTCCATTATGATGACTGCTGCCTAGGTGGTAGTTCATGGGTACAGCATAATTAACATAGGAGTGACAATGCGAGTTAGCTATTGCTCCTAGGTCATAGTCATTTGCATACTTCAATAGATAAATGCCTTCTGTTTGTCTGTGAGGTATGGACTACAATGAGGGGGTATAGAATTCATTAACCCTGACATACTGTAGCTGCCACTGGTGTGATGATCACGTATTATTCAGACACCTTCTGTAGTGTTGTTTCTGCCAGCAGTCCTGTTGCTAAACACTCCTGTGACATAGGAATGTACATCTAGTATACCGATTGTAGGTAGTACACAGTATGGGTGATGATATCTTATGATCTGGCAAGGTTATGATATGCAGTGTGACATCAACCATACTGTCATCTACATCTGCACTGCTGACATCACTTAAGTGATCAAGGTTCATGGCCTTCCAGACCAGACTCAGCAGGGTAGTAGTGCAGTACTTCCCATTATCAGTGGTGTCTACCCCTTTGTTGGGTTGTGATACTTGTTGGTGTGCACCACTCAGTGTGTACACAACCTGACATGGAGCTATGTTTTACATAATGTGTACATGAAGAGCATCTTGTTTTGCCATATGTGTATGATACAACCTGTGATGTGGGCAGGTCCCATGCAGACTAAGTGCAGCTTGTACCTGCATAGTTGTGGGTACAGGGGCCCTGTGGTGTACATAGATATATGCTTGTGTACCTGTTGGGGGGATGGGGCCGTGTTTTTATATTATCCTAGACCCTATCTGAATTGCTTATTCATGCTAAGCACTTGTTGAGAACTTGTAAACAGTACGTAAGCTAATGATTACTATAGCACTCAATCTTCCACATCACCTACAGGTAAAGGTGAACAGGTTTTGTACATACTTTTCTCACTTGAGTAGAGTAATGTAGCTGTTGTACTCACTTTCCTCACTTATCTAGGTGAATGTAGTTCTATATTCAGGCATGTCCAAGAGTCAACTGCCAGTGTTCTCACCTGTCTCTCTGATGAATCTGGACATCTTGAGGCAATTTACACATTGCCTCATGTACACAGACAAGCCTCTCCACCTACCACCCAACACTACAACCTGTGAGAGATGCACTTATCTAGCCAAACTGGAGGTAAAGGTCTCTCCAACCAAGCCTGAGCCTGACTGTCATGTGGAGAAGATACACAGTCGCACAACACCACACTCATCACATAAGCCTCACTGTATCTACCCCACCATTAACTGGGAAAAATACTCGTGTACCAACACATTAGCTCAATGGTTTCTGGAATTCATAAGCACCAATGCCCTGACTCAACATATCCATACACCCACCAGGGGCAACAATATCCTACACCTAGTCATTACCAACATGAGTGACTGGTGCTCCACACATGAAGCCAACTCCTCGTTGGTCTGATCAGACTATGTGCTGAACACCGTTGATATCCACATTCCGCACCTACCCCCATTAAGCGAACTACAGTATAATATGTCTACAAGGCCAACTACATGCTTCTTAAGGCAGACGTGGTGGACGTCATGACACCCATGCAGATGGACAGTACTGTTACAACTGCTAAATCCTGCACAAATGCACTCTATAAGCACTTACAGGAGTGCATGGCTTGTGCTATCCCAAACAGAACCAGGTCACTATACTCATAATTAACTAAACCAATCTGGTGGTCCCCTGCCATAAACATATTGTACTAGAGGAGGAAGACACTGTTGCAAACGAGAGTACAATACCATGCATGAAGGAGATCCTTGGCAAGCCTCAGTAAGAAGGTGAGATCCCTTATACAATCCTCCAAAGCTAGCTACAAAAATTTTAATGCAACTAATACCAACAACAACCACAGAGCCTCGATGTCAACAACCAGATCTGCTCTGAGTTACAGCACAAAAGCACGAACATTACAGAAACAATAGATATTGGCAACATCCTGGCAGATCCCTCTCAAAGCTGTACATTCTGAAGGCAATATCACAGCATCCATGGGACTAGACAACATCCCAGGCTGCGATTTACATGAACTTCGGATCGTACTGCCTCGTCACCTACACACCATGTTCAATTATAGTCTCACATCGGGCATAGTGTCCCCTGAATGGAGCACAGCAACAGTTAGCCCACTCTACAAAGGTGGCACCACAACGGACCACGGGACCTATTTCCCTATAGGCCTGACTAGCCTGGTCTGCAAGGCTATGGTGCACATCATGGATCACTGTCAGAGACATTGGGTACCACCCAACCTTTGACCCCTCCCTGTTTGGCATTGTTAAGACCGGACCATGCCTCCTAAACCTGGTGGGCTTCTTAGAGACAGTTACCAAGGCATTAGATGAGGGTAAGGAGGTCCACACAGCCTACTTACATCTCTCATAGGCTTTCAACACCATTCCTCCTTCTGGTATTATCAACACACACATCTGCCTGAACATTAACCACTACATCATGTGATGGTTTGCAAAGTGGCTCATGGACAGAACACACACAGTAGGAGTTGCATACCCTAGGTCCGACTGTATATCAGTTACAACTGCCGCCCCCAGGGCTCAGTCCTAGGGCCCCTCATGTTTGGTATATACTTCTCTGACATACAGACGTACAGACAAGCACAGGAGGGCTTTGGCTGAAAAGGTTTGCAGATGACTGCAAACTAGGGGACATAATTGTTTCCCAGCTGTTACAGACATCCTCTGGAAGGGTCGCACTGAGACGGATACCTGGTGTTAATATCATGGAGTCAAGCTGAATGCCTAAAATTGCATAGTCATCCCCTTTGGATATAACTAATTAATAGCGGACTACCACATAGGTGCTAGTCCCCTACATACAAAGAAGGTATTATGGGATCCGGAAACACCAGTAGATAGCAGTCTCTCCTTCAATACCCATAATGACAAGGTGGTTAGAATATCCTTCTACATGGCCCCCCTAATCTCTAATGGGTTTGCATCCAGATCAGAGGGGCCATTGTGACTCTACACATGTCATATCAGACCCATTAAAGGATACAACACCCCATTTGGGATATACCTTACAAGACAACTGCAACAGCTTGGAAGGCCATAACAGTACCACACCAAGAGGATTACTGACCTCAAATAGATGACCTATGCAGCACAACCTACGAAACTCCAGCTGTACTCTGTTGCATACCGCATACTCACAGGTGATCCCTGCTTGACATACAAGGCCCATGTCCAATGATATGCTCCACCTAAACAGAAGCCCCTGAGAGCCACATGCTCTAGGGATATACACCTAACCGCAATGATGAGTAGGATGTGCTGAACGGATAGATTCCTGACCCGGACACTCCCTGTGCTTTGGAACATGATTCCAATGTAAATCAGGCAGGGCCCCTCATGAGCACTCTTCAAGGGAAACATTGCCATGTGGATGGGAGACAGACATGTACCCGGGGATCACAGCAGTGGCTCTGCTGAACAGAGGCACAGGGAACTATTGGCTCTGCTGTTCAGAGGCACAGGGAACCAACCTGTGGGGGTGGTGAAAGACAACACATGCTAGCTAGGCTTACAGATACCCTTGGTAGGAAAGCCTAGTACCTACCTTTGCACATATTACATGTCTTATGTGCATGGATAGTTAAAATGCTCTTCCATTTTACTTTGCTATCATGCTGATAAAATGTTGGCTCACTAAAAGACATATGTATCCTGTTATTGTGTATTGTAAATGCCGATTGACATAACTAATGTTTGCCTACCATTACAGTAATGCTATGTAGTTTATAATACATATCTGCCTACAATACTGTACATTGCACAGTTATTGGCACAATATCCCACAATCAGGGGCGGCTCGTGGTATCGGACTGCCGGACTGCAGCCCTCCCACCTAGAAAAAAACAAGAAAAATCTGTAAAACTAAAAAACAAAAAAAAACACGAGTCTAGACTGCAGTCCGGATAAAGAAAGACAGGTACCCAGCAATCATTGCTGCAAATGCACCCAGGAATTAGTGCGGGGATGACCGCTCAGAAGAGGAGGTCTGGACTGCTTCGGCTGAGGCAGATCCAATCAAGACTGAGAGAGGTGAGCTGCTCTCGCGGGACTTTCATTGCACGAGCTCATTCAGGAGGTAGGTGTAGCAGGTTTTGGTCACTGGCTAGATTGCTCCGTGTTACGAGTGGATGTTGCTGCTTCAGGTCACTGGATTGCTCAGGTGGCTTTGCTGCTTGGTTAGACATACATCAGGTAAGTGAGTGTGTGTGTTGCTTCAGGTCGTTTTACTGCTTGGATTTAGGTGTTGGGTTGCTTCAGGTCATTTTGCTGCTTGGTCGCTGGCTGGAGGATTTTAGGTGTTTGGTTGCTTGCAGGTCATTTTACTGCTTGGATTTAGGAGTTGAGTTGCTTCAGGTCATTTTGCTGCTTGGTCGCTGGCTGGAGGATTTAGGTGTTTGGTCGCTGGCTGGAGGATTTAGGTGTTTGGTCGCTGGCTGGAGGATTTAGGTGTTTGATCGCTGGTGTGTGTGTGTGTGTGTGTGTGTGTGTGTGTGTGTGTGTGTGTGTGTGTGTGTGTGTGTGTGTGTGTGTGTGTGTGTGAATCAAGGGATGCCTATATGTTTCTTTTCTATCTCTAGACCAGTATTGTTACCCTCAGCATATGCATCAATGATACATACTTTTGCTAGCATACTTTCAGTAATATTGCATTATATTATATTTTATTTCATATCACATTCACATATAGAAAATGAATAGTATTTGTACTATGATGTATGGAAGCTGCAATACTGTATTTCATATTTGTTTCTCTCTAAATTGTGATATTTATGTATGCTTCTTGCATTCTATTATGTGTTATTATTGAATTGTAAATTTTTGCATCTGCGACATCTATTTTTACTTTGAATCATTCATATTCTCACTTGGTGTTTTTTCTTCAGGTTTCCTTTGAAAAAAAACTTTGCCCTCAGACGGACTGCTCCAGGAAACAAGTGGGAATAAATAAATAGGTTAGATAGACACTTAAGTATACAAAGAAGTAGGAAACGGGACTTGGTCAGACCATAGAAAAGTTCTACAATGTGACAGTTATAATTCAGTGAAGAAATGCAAAATAATGCATCTGTATAGCAAAACATTATGTAAAACTGTAAAAAACTATGGGGGAAGTAGTAGCAATAAACCTAATAGAAGATCAGAGGATCTTCCTACTATATGATAAAGTTAACTAAGCAATGTGATAAAGCTAGTAAAAAGTTGGGAGGAGAAAGGGCAAATGTAGGAAAACATACCATCTGTTGAAAACATGTAATTATGATACTCATTTTAGAAAGGTAAGAAGATCCCACTTTGAGAGCTGTGTACAATTCTGGTGACCTTGTTTCCAAAAGTCACTTGCAGGATAACAGAACAGGGACAGTACAGAGGAGGGCATTAAATGATGCATGGTCTCCACAAGAGTCTTTATAAAAAGACTACTAAATCATACAGTGCAATGAAGAGTAAAAAGTGGAACACTCATTTCTTCATTATTAAATAACCTTTTTATCCTATTCTTTGACACAGTGGAGCTCAAGCCTATCATAGCAAGCATTGGACATAAAACAAAGATCCAGTCCTGGATAGGCTGCCTGTCTATCACAGGATGTACACACATAGACACTGAAGGCATAGACACATGCAAGTATGCATGCACACACACGCACACACACACACACACACACACACACACACACACACACACACTGAGACAATGTAAAAGATAGCCAGTTCATTCAAACACATGTCTAAAGGAGGTAAGGAGAAAGTACAGCATCCCACAAAAACACATCTGGGCACATGGAGGCAAAGAAGGCTGAGCAGCCAGAGTAATACATATATTAATCCATACCAAGCAAGTCTAAACGCTTCAAGTGGGTACACTGTTTCAAAAAATATATAAGGAAAAGAGGACACAATATGAAGAAACAAGATGGAATGTTCAAGGGAAATAAAGTTTTCATTGACAAAAGAAAGGGTGATGCTTTTCATAGCCTTATTATTAAAAATGTACAAGAATGAGCTAGATAGGTGGAGCAAACTGTCCTTATCAAACATACAAATTTATGTTCTTACTTTTTAATGTATAATATGACATGAATCAACTGCTGTTTTAAGGTCAACAGTTAACAGCATCACATTGCCTTTGCAATTTTTATTGAATAATGCCACCGATAACCAATAAAAATGCCACTGTAGTTCACATGCAACATATTGACCAAAAACCATTAACTCACAAGCTGGTTGGTGTGACCCAGCCTGTTCTGGCTGACTTCTGCAGGATTACTTGTGTAATCCAAACTAACTCGGACCTGGTAACAAAACTCCTTTAAATCTTCTTTCCAAGCCACATACTCCTCGATGTGGCCATCGGTTAAACTGGATCCAACTTAAGGAGAGCCAAGGCCGCTGAAGAGGAATGGGGGGAAAACAAGGGGGGTGAAGCTATAAGGCCACTGCCAACCAGGCATATGCCATGCTGCTCCCCCCAAAAGTCAGCTTCAAATCCAGGTACCATAGGCCATGAGAGAACCAAGTTAATACTTGAAGAATTCCTTAATGGTCAAAACAATATTTAAATTAAACAAACTGAAACCAAGTCTGTTCAAATGCACATTGTCCTTATCATAAAAATCAGAGTCCAATCTGTCAAGATCTTTGTGTTGAATTACATTGATCCAATCTGATGAGCTGCTTGCAGAAATCTATGATTGATGAATCGCCTAGCCCTCTCAATAGGTTTGGACCTTCTAGCTCCTTTCCAGTAAATTCTCAATATGATAGAAACCAGAACAACTGTGTGTGTGAAATGCCCCAGTTACTATATACTGGTAGCTAGAGAGAGCAAATGGTGGTGGATAGAGATACTCAGGCTTGAACCCTGTACCTTGGATGCAGGTGGCAAAGACCTGAATTCCCTATCCACCACCATTTCTAAAAAAAAAAAGCTTGCAGATTTTTGCCTCATATTTGTTGTGTTCCTCATAAAATCTGTGGTTTCTGTATCTACATTTTTCCTTGCAAAGTCTGTAGTGTAGTGGTGCACTTGTAGCATTGTTGCCTAACAGCTACGGGTTCTCTGGTTTGATTCTTGGCTGGGGTGCCTTCTGTGTGGTGTCTGCATGTTCTCTCATCTTGCAAAGATGTGATTGTCATTTCTCTCTGCTCTTCTGAAAATTGTCTTTTGTTCCAAGTCAGACTAGTTTCCTGGTTAAAAGTTTAAAAAATAATAGGCATTTGAATTTCAGACTTCATATTCTTCAGAAAGTACATGGTAACACAAAATTGTTCTAGCAGTTGTCTAAGTTTATAACATGGATATTTGAAATTTGTCCCTATTTTTGGGACTGTATTTCCCCATTATTGGCTTTGCCCAGGTATTTGTGCTAAGGTTGAGAGTTATCTATGGTGAGAACTGTATTCATTGAATGTTTGGGGGCTGTATTCCCTCCCCATTACTGGCTTTGTCCACATGTTTTTTGCTAAGAGGTTGAGAGCTATAGTGAGAACTGCATTCACTGAATGTTTGGGGGCTGTATTCCCCCCATTATTGGCTTTGTTCAGGTGTTTTGTGCCAAGAGGTTGACAGCTATGCTGAGAACTGAATTCACTAAATGGTAGCCATTTAAGTTTATCTTCCTCTCTTTTACAAAACAGCTGATTTGGCATAGTGCTATGTTTCTCTGACTGTTTTGCACAGGGTCCCCTGGGTTAAAGACGTGGCAGTGAAATGTATGGTGGTAACACAGCATTTTATTCTAGCAACTTTCCAACATTATACAAGCAATGTTTAAAATGTGTCCCTGGTTGACCCCCCCCCCTCCAATAAATTTCAGCTTTTTCCAGATTTCTTGTGCTGCAAAGTTCAGAGATACAACTGCGTGTCGAGTAGATTTTGCAAGGAGCTGAGAGCTGCAGGGGAACAAAACTTTAGTGCTGCTTATTCTGAACCTGCTTGCATTAATAGCACAATAGGTAGTGTACTTGCTTTTGATGCAGAAGGCTGTGGGTTCTACTCCCACAGCAGATAGATGCATTGCTGATACTGTACTGTGTTGTAAAGTGGGTGGATGCTGCAGTCTTTTTGGCAAAGATACCTAGAGTAGTAACTATGAACCTGTTATCAGTTTGCCATACAGTCCCTATTGCGATATTACTAGCTTATTTTTTTTTTAATGCATGCAACATAGGCAATTTATTCCTCAAGGGCAAGAGGCACTTTATTTGTAGATGAATAAACAGTGACATATAAAGTTGTTTGCTAGCAGCAACCTCTTCATTGTTACAGATTTCTTTAATGTGGAATTATTTAGATGACTTTTACTACTTCAGAGATTGTGAATATTTACTGAAACTGGTGGACTGTAGAAGGTTGAGTAGACTTTTATGATGGAAATGTTCTGAATGGGTAGTTTTGTCATTGGTGCATGCATTTTGTTTTATTGTTTATTGGAAAAATGTTCAAAACAATAAATTTAAAATGCAGTCTAACAACTGTACTGTATTGTACAAGGAATATAATTTAGTAGAATCAGGAAGGTGTATCAAAGAGCACATGTATGTTTCATGTGCAAGGGGCCTATGATTTGAAAACAGCCCAAAGTTAATCTTTATCTGCCACTGGCAAAATGTATTTTCTTTGAATGTGGGCTTCAATGCTGTTTCATTGAATGTGCGTTTCAAGGGCAGAGAAGTTTTTAATGCTAAGCCTGTTTTCATTGTGAGACTGCATTGCTTTGTTTAGCAGATGTCTTAGTGTTTGTGCTGTAAAATGCAAAATAAAACTTTCAAATGAAATCCAGATCATCATAGAAGTAAAGCAGTATGCACATTAGTGTTTATAGTAAATGGAGTGATATAGCCAAGTAATGGATCATTGGAATGGCTGCAGGGGGGAGGGCTCCATTTGACCATGATTTTGTGAAGGGGGAAGGGCGGCAAACTCAAAGACAGCCCCAGCTGAACTATACCTCCCAACTGTCCAGATTTTCACAGAATGAATAGATTTTTGCTTCTTATTTTTGGTTTGTTCCTCAATATTTGTGGTTTTCTGGAAAATCATTTAGGAATTAAGTCACTAATGACACTGAGTTTCAGACTTCATAACCTTCAGAAAAATGCATGCTGAAGTAAGACCTGTTCTATCAACTGTCTCAGCTTATACAAGAGCAAGTTTTAGTACTGTTTATGTTCCCCCAATATATTTGGCCTTGTCCAGATTTATTGCATTAACAGGTTGAGAGGTACATACAAATAAATTGCTTTATAGCGTTAGGCATAGCCAAATCTCTCAACTGTCCCCGAATTTGGCTCAAAATGTTGCTCTTCCCCTAATAATCCCTCCACAAAATAGCAATTTTGGAAGAAAACATGGACGGTTTACAATTTCGAAATAACTGTAATAATCAGAGTTATAGATTACTTTTATTTCAGAAATGCATGTAGATTCTTTTATTTTGTCAGCTGCTCAAGTTAGCAGTACTATTATTAAAAATTGTCCCTTCTTTGACAGGTTCCCAGCTGTATTGTGTGGCTATTTTCTATTTTTGCATAAAATAGTTTTTTTGGCAAATTAGTGGTAAATCATTAAAGACTGAAGTTAGAAAATAATGACAGACATTTGAGTTTCAGATTTCATATCCTTCAGAAAATTCATACTAATACAAGACCTACTATTCTATTATCTTTCTATGTTTATAAGAGCAATATTTAAAAATTGTCCTTATTTTTGGGCCTTTGTCCCACTTCTATGTATGGCTTTGCTCTGATGGTGAGGTATGACAAATGTGTCGGGGCCATCAGTCAGCCAGAGACATTTCAAATTGTGACATACTTGTTGCACCCCACTCCCCCATGTAGTGACTCTGGATGTGTCCAAGCAAGGCAAGGAGCAGTTGTGCAGTGTAAATGTGCAGGGTATCCCCCCCCCATGCAGTGTAAATGTGCAGGGCATCCAAGGTAGACACAAGTACTACAGTGGCTTTTCATCTGTTCTTGATTTTGCAGAATGGTCTGGTTTCTGTCATATTTTTGTACAGTTGATTATGCTTATTACTCAAAGTGCCTGTTGCTCTGTGTTTTAAGTAGCAATGCTTTAATGACCATCAGGTAAGCTTGTCTGAGATCATAACATGCAAGTAAGCTTTAATAAGCATACTGTTAAAGAATTGCCAACATTGAAAGCCTTTCTGTTGTTGCCATGCAGAGAATACTTAACTAGATAATGTATAAGCATTGGGTATTGAAATGCATATGGCAGTATTTGTAATAAAGGACAGGATTACATTATTTTAAGAAGCTCATTACACTTGTTGGAGACTTCCAGTGATCTCTGAGGGCTTTACCCGTAAACTAAACAGAATGCCATTCATGTGTGGTCCATAACCTGTACAGTAATCCTTTAAGCAATGTATCTTGAGCTTGTTTGCTTTTCATTTTTTACTTTGATCATGTTTTCCCCATGAAACAAGTAGATAGTTGTCAGGCAGCAGGTCTTTTTTGGATAAACATTTTTACAAGTGAGGGCATCACAGAGATTGCTACTTTCAGCATGTCACTTGGTACTTTAATAAAGCTGAATATAAATTATAATTAGAACTGCAGTGCAAGGAGAAGCGGTTTGAGTTGAGTGCTGCATGATTTGCTTATACTTGATTTTGCCTGGCATTCCAGTAATGTATTTAAAAAGTAATTTATTTTTCATGCCTCACAACCTTTTTGTTTCCATCTAGATATTAAGTAAGCTGTCGAGCAGCCAATGCATTAAAATATTTTTATTCTTTTACACTTCATTTGTCTTGATTGGACTCTCATAATGAGGGTTTGACACCCAGGGCAGCATATTTAATTAAAGTTTAGTTTTTGTGGTTTTGAGCATAGCTCCTCCCCTTTCTATTTGTCCGCACCCCTTCCCATTGACCCCACCCATTCGGCTATCTCCTGCAGCCCCCCTTTGATTTGAAGTCACCAGCCGCCACCACCCACAATACAAAACATACTTGCACAGTGGCCCAACCTTCTACATGTTATTCACTGTATAACACCCATACATATGGCTACAGTTACAATATATCAACATATATTATCCCCTGTTATAGCACATACTTGTAGGACCAACCCTGCCACTGACGTCGGCTGGTGAGGAGTATTTCTGTTCAAAGCCCTTATATAGCATCCCTTGTGGTGTATATAGTATTTGCCTTGTGATCTACAGCAGTACACACAAATACTACAAGCGTGACTATGCTCAACAATACATCACTACAAGATAACAGTTTCCACTACATGGATTGCATGCAGTTTAAATACTACAGAATAGTACTACATACACAGACATACTGACTGTTCTACATACCTTATTAGTAACCCGACGTATCGTTAACAGTTGATTCAATCCTTTTCAGTTTGTGTTTCAATGTTATTTGTAATGTTCCACTAGTATATACGGATGGTTTGAATGTGTGATGACACATCCTTTTCTAGTTACATATCAGTAACATGTGGTATCCTGTCCACCAATTGCTGTTCCAAAGTAGTTAATTGGAGGCACATCAGCTGTGCAACTACTCCATCAGCCGATACCATGGCAACAGTGGTGTATAAGTGAGTATTCCTTTTAGGGGTTGTCTGTTGTCCTTACTTTCGAGGGAGATGGCCTAGATGTGTTATTGTGATATATTTCAACACTTATATGGAGACACACAGAGATATATTAGCTTCATGACTCCCGTGGACTGTGTAATGGCTAGACAATTTAGTTCTACATGTGAGTACAGCTGTTATATTTCGGAACAGTGTTACATATGCAGGGTTTGTTTGTACCTGATACTTCTGCAGATGTTTAAGTCTGGCAAGGATGTTTGGCCAGCTCAAGGCCGTATGGCTATGCATGAACTGTTATGTGGTGTACAGTGTGCTCACCAGACATCCTTGATTTGGTGTACAAGTGTAGCATACTGTGCTGTTACTCACTAATTGCTAACACATCCCGGTGTGCGCACAACCCTCTGAAATGGGAATAGTGCTATTTCACTTAGGGCCATGTTAGTGTGTCTCTGACAAGGTATGTTAAGGCTTCTGCAGATGTCGTACAGTGTGTGAATTATTTATGATGTTATTACAGTTTGCATTGTAATATGTTTGGGTGTGGGGGTGATGGTGGGTGTGCATAGCAAATGCAGGTGTGAAGGAACTGCTTTTATACATAATCGCTATGTGCGTGAGGGTTCCTTCCCTATATGAACCCCTATCCTTTTGTGGACTACTACAATGGCATTTGCAGGCTGATTCATTAAGGCACTGTTATGTGGTTCCTGTATAGCATGCAGGTGACGTTAATCCTTGAATCCCTTCGGTAATACATCTGAATGTAATAACGTGTTGCTACATGATAGCTGTGTATTTCTGTGGTATTTGCAGTCATTCTAGTTGTGTTGGTGACTGACCCTCTTTGGCTAGGGTTGCCACCCTTTCATATGTCCATAGTGGATCCTTTTCTGGACACACATCTGATTTTACAGGCCGACACAAACCCATGGTCAGTACAGGGGATAGAACTTTCCTTTCTTGCCTAATTATAAGCTTATTGTTGTAGCAGTTTAGTAGCTTATCCTGTTTCCTGTACCATGTAGGTACTTTAGATACAGAAATAACTATTGTATGCAACTATTACAGTACAATCCCAGGACATTTGCCACATTTAATATATTTGGTCGGGACACAGCCGCCCAAAGAGGGAGTGTCCCTGGCAAAGTGGAACAGGTGGTAACACTATCACTGGCTCATGTCCATAGCACATATTTGTAATGGTGTATAGGCATATACTCTCCATATCCTTTCTTCATAAAGGTTTGTAGTGGCGGAATGTGTGATTGCTATGGTCTATGTTATACACATATGTGAACACTTCAACCGCTGTATACGGGAGACCTATGGAATTCTGAAACCACAGTGTTCCGACGCACACAGTCCCGGGAACAGACTCCCATACCCTACATTAACGACATTGACAGTAACTCGCGAAGGTAACACAAATGTGGCACACACACATACACACACAGACACACTGCTACCCAACACATCCAAACAAACCATCCTACACTATGTAGGAGCAGGTGGCCAAGCCCCCCTACACACCCCATGTAGGTGTCTGCACCCCACACATCACACACTACTTTAATATTTTACATCCTAGGTCGCGCAAACAGATACACAACGCTAACCCACAACCACACATTACAGTCCCCCAACAACACACACCACACACAGAACACACACTTACACACACTACAGCCCTAAGAAACACACATGCACACAGTAACCTACCCAAACCTCAACACCAGAAGCACTGACTAACTATCCATTAACATTGTGAGATTACACCTCGTGAATCTGGTGTTTCAATACAGTGTTCATTCGGACCTTAAGCCTCGGGAGTACGTGCAACGGTATGTAAAGCAGTCAGTATGTGGTAGGTATCACATTTATATGTACCTCCATGGTTATGTAGATGTTGTTAACCTATCTATATATCTACATATATATGTATATCCCCATATATCGACATATCTCTCTCTTTCTCTCCCTCTCTCTCTCTCTCTATATATATATATATATATATATATATATATATATACATATGATTGTGTGTGTATCTATATATATATATATATATATATATATATATATATATATATATATATATATATATCATACACCTTTAATTGTGTACATGCCGGTTTGTCCTATTTCAACACATTCCTACCTTTTGTGTTTTAACCTGTCAGTATACATGACTGCCATTGGTACATCTCGGGTAACTTAGTGGTATGTTATTGTGATAAATGTGTACATGGTTGTGTGTTCTAATCCTGGCAGTGATATCTTACCTCTCAGAGCAGGCACTGCTAGTGCAAGGGTGATGAACGCACATTTCAGCGGTTGTGAATTCCACGTTTATTATTCTGTGGAGAACTACCTATATATGCAAGCTGTGTTTAAGGTATACTATGTAACATGTACACATCTGTGAAGATTCCTGTCAGGGATACTCCCCATTATTTGGAAACACATCCCTGATTACATTATACAAAACCCCTCACTAACACTCTGGGGAATCCTTGCAGAGTGGGTGGTGAACAGTAGCTACACACCTGGGATCCCGCAAGTGGCTCTGCTCCACAGAGGGACAGTTAGTTGATCAATGGGGTGGCGACAGCAGACACATTTTGCCTATGCTTATGAGTGGCCTCGGCGGTTGGCCATATACCTACCTATGTATCTCTGAACCTGTACATATAGTATGGACACATGCTGATAGCTTAATATACTGTTCAGATGTTGACTTACCTTGTGCCAATGGCGGTTGTGAGTACAATAGTTGAGGGCTGCCTATGTAGGATGCACACAGTAGACCACCTATACATGACAATTTACAGGTGGTCATGTGTGTGTGCCATCCATGTTTGCTGTGTGTGCAGGTGGAGAAGGCTGTCAGTCCATGAGTGCCTAAACTGTCAGTGTATGTGCTATATGTTCCCTCTTTGCCAAGGCATGGGCATACTGGGCACACTACCATCTACCTACTGGGGCTAGCACAGGGTGTTTGTGGTCTGAGCCCCCCTGTGCCTGTGGGTCCCTTGGCAATGGTGGTGGGCTGTGAGGGCCTTCACAATTCTGTCCATGCTGCAGCTGTTTCCGCAGGATCATATTGTGTAGCATGGCACATACTATGAAGATGTGGGCACATGTTCCTGGAGAGTACTGCAAGGCTCCACCAGATATATCCGAGCAATGGAACCATGATTTCAGCATCCCAAACACGCACTCTATGATGATTCTGGTTTCTGCGTGTGCCTTATTATGGCATTCTTGCGTGGCTGTGTGTGCATTTCTGATGGGTGTCATCATCCACGTTTCCAGTGCATTGCCAGCATACCCCACCAGGTGGCCACATGGGATGGCCCCCTGGCAAATACCTGATACAGCTGTGAGGCATGCCAGATGTGGGAGTCGTGATAGCTTCCAGGACTGCCAGCACACACATCCATGATAATGCCCTGGCTCTTGCACACAACCTGGCAGTTGATGGACAGGAATCCCTTGCAGTTTATGTAGTGCCTACCCTGCTCACCAGATGGTGACTTGATGTGTATGTGCGTGCAGTCTATTGCACCCAGTACCTCCGGGTAGTCCGCCACATGGTGGAAGAGATGCATATTGCTGGCCAACTCCTCCTGCTTTCGGGGGAAGTGTATGTGCTCATTGGCATGTGGTAACATCGCATCCAGGAACTGGTGGAGTACCCTGGATGCCGATGCCTGTGAGATCCCCATGATATCCTCAGTTGGCCTTTGAAAGGTACCTGTGGCTAGTATTCTCAAGCTTACACATACCTTTGTGTCCACTGGGATGGGTTCACCTCTGTTACTTCTGGCTCTAAAGCATGGCCGGCACAACTCAACAAGTTGCTGTATGATGTCCTTGTCCACCCTGTAACACTCTACTATCTCCAGATCATGTAGCCCCTGGTAGGTTACCCTGGGTCTGAACACTCTTCTCCTCCTCCGGTGCCTCAGATGGTTGTCAGCATCATCCTCCACACCACCATCAGTCTCCAACACATGCTGGTGAATCAAAGCTATGGCAGCCTCTAACATATACATATTAAAAGTTCCCTGTCTGAATACACCAATGGTGCAGATTGTCTGTGAATACACAAGTGTGTGTGTGAGGCTTTCACAACTTATACTATTGTGCAATGGATGATGCTGGTTTCGTTGGGTGTGTTTGTGCTATTCCAGCTGCAGGTTATCTTAATTATTGGTTTTACAGCAGGTACTGCTATTGTGAGGCCTTTGGTGTTGACTTACGCTTGTCTGCCGTGATTCATCTATTGCCCTTTACTTCTATTTCCAATCAGATTCACCTCCCATTGTCAGGCATGCATCCAACTGCTGCCTTTCTTGTTTTGTGCTTCCACAACCCAGGATTGTGTTGGGAAATGTGTTATGTAGCTGATCTACAGCAAGTTTGCTTTGTTCTGCTGTGACAGTTCTCTTTTTTTTGCTGTACGGCACCTCCCCTTTCCTGTTCTGCAGATAGCTGCTAGCAGCCTTGTTAGCTGTTGTCTATGGCCCACTGTGAGTTTCTAGGTGTTAATTACTCATTTGTACTCCAATTACCATGCTGCAGAATTTCCTTATTGTCTTCCCCCAACTTTCCTGTTTCACCTAAGTTGCGTGCTGCACATGCCCGGTTTCCGGCTTTTGAGCGCATTTTCTTCCACGTTCAGATGCACTTTCGGTCACCTTGTGTGCTCTTAGCTAAGCATAAGTATGGCTAAGTATACACCCATTCCTGCGGCTTTGCTTAGCAACAGGCAACCCAGATTACCAATGCTCCAATGTGCTTACAGCTACGGTGGAGCACACCTCTCATGATGTCATGTTTACCTCCAGGCCACTCCTCGGTGTTGTACCGTTGCACCATGTGGTGCATCCTTATGCCGGTGGGACGTTTGTGATTAAGTATTACTTGACTAATTTGCATGGCATTGACTACTATTTCCTAGTTACCACACGGAACACTGTCACAGACCCTTAGCAACCCTTGCGCCTTGGTTGTGGTGTAACATGCATACCATTGACTATTATGGCGAAATCATGATTTGTGCTACATTGCAGTTTTATGACATCTAAATATATTTTCCTTGTGTTCCCATTTGCACACCCATACACTGTGGTTGTACGTTAGTGTGGCCATGACATTAAATGTTATTTTTATGTGTTGTGCATGTTGTTTTATGCTGTTGGCTATATATTTATTCATTGGCATATGTTAACATAGTAATACGTAAGTTTGGTCCACTTTCATGGCTCCGATGTTCTGTTTGAAAAAATGTAAACCATTTCATGAATCGCTATATACCTTCATTTGCATGCTACACTGCTGTACATGAGGTAATTAGCATACAAGCACCATGAGCTGCGCAGCTCTGGTGTACGCTGGTAGCGCACATGGAAACAGCTCTTACCTGAATCGCTCGATGGCCATATTTGGCACTAGATCGCCGATGCTACTCCGGCGCATGGCGCAATCTTCATGAATCCTGGGGACTGTTATATTTATGAAGCAGCCTGAAGAAAGTGGCACACAGTCCCCAAGTTTACTGGCAGGATCTGACATCCCATAATATGTTAATAACTCTGCAGGAAGTGACTGTACAACATGAAGTCAAGCACATGTTGAAATTTCACTAACCCTTGTACAGCAGGAACACTCTGCACCTCTACACCAGTATCGTCAAATTCAGATAAGCACGTTTAGAATTTTTTTATACATTTATATGGAATTTATTAACATGTTTTTAGGGTACTGTGGTTTTAAGACTCTTGGCACTGTGTCATGTGATTTAATTTAAACTTTAGTATAAATGTAATATCTGTTGTTGTTTTGTTACACGCTGAGGAAGGACATTCAGCCTGAAAGCTTTGTGATGTTTCTTAATAAATTTGCTTACTACTGATTTTGGATTAAAACATTTGTTTGTCCAAGTGTGTCCTCTTACTGGGATTTTTCTTTGTCACTTTCCGGATTTTATTCATAGTGAGGTTAACCATAGTGCCAGTCATGGTTGTTGGATTGTAATGTTGAGGATGATGGCAAGCATTCAAAGGTAACAGTGTTCATTATGACACATTTACATGTGCAGGAATTTGTTACAGCTACCCCAGGAAACAAGAAAAGCACTGGCTGCCCAGCAGCGAATGTACCAAGATATTGTTACTGCTCAGATCACTGCCACAGAGCATCAGCCATAAATTGTCAGATACCTCCAGTGCATGTATGAGAATTTCCAGCACTGCTTGGAAATGGCAGAGAGCAGAGATAAGGCCATGATCACACTGATGTGTAGTATAGCGATGCACCAAGCTTCAGTGGCCACCTCCATTCACATAAAACTTAGGACTTACCAGGTTCAAGAGGAGTCACTTTTGGAAGGGGAAGAGGACGAGGTACTGTCCAGAGTTGTGGGGGCAAATCACAAGAAACTACAAGTTCATCTCAGGAAAGTAATGTAAGTAGTCTGGGGGAACAAGCTCATCAGACTTCATGCAGGCCATGACAGCATTCATTTACACCTATCCAGGACCTCTCATTTGTGGTGGAGATTATGTTCAAGAAACACTGTCAGATCGGTATCTGCAGATATAACATGAGATTGCAGTAATTAACACTGATGTTGTATGCATTGTCAGTCCTACAGTTGTCACTTACCTACAACTAAAGTATTAATACAAAACTTTTCATGAAAATATAGCAATGAGAGTATCCTGCTGTTTAACAAACACTGCTGCCAGTTCATCCTTCTCACTGCAAAAAATTATGAAAATTTTTGTCTCTCAAGTCACAAATTATTGTGTATGACAATATAAAAATAATCTGATGTGTAGTACCTCAGCAAGCAACATATTTTAATCTCATAAAAAATTGCAAAATATGAAAAATATAACATCTTTATTCAACTCCAGTGCATTAACTCATCAAATATTGAACTAACTGTTTTTACTAATTATACCAAATGTAGACATTCAGTGCATGCATAATATATTTATTACTTCAGTGGAATGTCTTCCGCAAAACAGTTAAAAAGGTGATTATTATTTATATTTAGCCTTATGACATCACTGAACAGGAGTCAATGAACACTCAGATTTGACTTCTACAAACAATAATGCAAAATGATTATTATGAAATAGAAATTATTTTAAGATGACAGAGAATGTCAGGTGAACACTAACAGCAGACCATGCACCACACAGCATAGCTCACAGATATCACTGCATGCATCAGTTATACTTTATGTGTTTTTTACAATAAAGAAAACACTAACCTGAATGTCATGGTCCATAATTCTGGACCAAATGCCAAGTCTTTACCTGCACAGCTGCATGACATGAATGAGACCGTCACATAGAGTCCCTTATTACTGCTTCTGGCTGGGCATCATTAGTTGTAGTGGGCCTAGAACTGGGAGTTGCAGTGACATCATGGGTCACTTCACCACCAGACTGGCACATGATCATGTTGTACAGAATGCAACATGCAATAAACATTCTGCATGCAGGAGCTGGATCATACTGAAGGGCACCACCAGACTCATCCAGGCACCAGAAATAGCTCTTCAGGAGGCTGAAGACTCTCTGGATGACAATCCAGGTCTGGGAAAAGTATGTGCTTTGGGTCTTTTCTGCAGCTCCACTTGAATGTGAAACTGATGTCATGAGCCTTAAAATTACAAAAAAAGTCTAAAAATACTGGAGGAAAGCAAATGTCAAATATCACTACTTTCCTTTATTTTTTTACATTAAGAAAAGCCACTTGCACCTTCAGTTTGAGGGGAAAAGGCACCCACATTGTATAAACTTATATATATATCAATTCCATTCCTCTCAACCTCTAAGAGCAGGAAATCTGGACAAAGCCATAAATAATAAGGGGACAAAGGACCCAAAATTGGGATAGTTTTAAATATTGCTGTTACAAACTTAGAACATTGATAGAACAACATATTTTGCATTGGTATGAATTTTCTGAAGGGTATAAAGTATATAACTCAAATGTCTGCCATTATTTTCTGAATTTAGTGCTCAGTGATTGGCCAAAAAAACATGATTTTATGAGAAATAAACCAAAAATATCAGGCAAAAATCTAGACATTCTGCAAAAAGCTGTACAGTTGAAAGGTATGATCAATTCTGAGATCACCATAACCTGGAGAAAAGAGAATCTTTTGAGAAATGGCCATGTTCAACTTATTATTAAGTCTGCATTTTTGTTCATTCAGTCTCACTATTCTGGGACTCACACTATAGATTCTCAGAGTATTAAACAGTTACCTTAAAGCCCAAAGGGCACACTACATGCAGTAATATGTGTGGGTGTGTGTGTGTGTGTGTGTGTGTGTGTGTGTGTGTGTGTGTGTGTGTGTGTGTGTGTGTGTGTGTGTGTGTGTGTGTGTGTGTATCTTATAAATATATATATATATATATATATATATATATATATATATATATATATATATATAGCAACATTAAAAAACAATATTTATGTAAAAGAAGGGAATGGGACAAAGAATTAAATGTTCTGCAATCTAATATAAATAAATTAAAATTGAACTTAAACATTAATGATATGGCTGCAAACTCTAATTCAAAAATTTTGAATCAAAGCAATCTTGAGATACTTCATCATATAATTTCAATAAATAACTACAGTCATATTCAATAAACCCTAAACATTTGCATAGATTAGCTGTTAGATCTAAAAAAGAATTAATACAAATAATATTAAAGAAAAGCATTTAAACAAGCAACTAAAATAAAAAAGCAACTGATTTAAGGGACATATTTGAATGTTTTAGAAACTATTATGAGAAATTGAATAATAAGATGATAGCTTTTGATAATAGTAACAAAACTGGTAGCTTTCTGAAAGATAATATACATTTTAAGTTATCTAAAGAAAAAAATAGAACTGGTAAATTATTTTCTTTTAAGGAATTAAAGGATGAAATTAATAATTTCAAAACTAATAAGGTCCCAAGTCTAGATGATAATTACAGTTATATAAATTAATTCCAGATAATATATGAAATATTTTATTAAAAGTTTTTGAAGAAGTGAAATTTAATTCAAATATTCCTACTTCTTGGTGATATTTTCTTGTTTCTTCCATTCCAATACAAGATAAAGAAACTAAATTAGGCTATTCTTGTCATCATATATTGTTCCTGAATATACATTACAAAAAGTTTATGTCTATTCTTGCGAAAAGATTAAATCTATTTATGCCAAAATTAATAAATGATGACCAGACTGGTTTTATTTTAAATAAGAGGGTTTAGCATAATATAATTTGACTTAATACTTTAATAGATATAGCTAATAAAACAAAACAACTATTGATACTAAGTTTAGATTTAGATAAAGCTTTTGAATCTGTGAGTTGGTCTTACCTGTGTAAAGTACTTAAAGAATTAAATTTTTCCATAGAATATATTAGTCTTATAACTAATCATTATAGCAACTCCTTTTCTTTTGTTAAAATAGAATCCTTTCTATTTAGCTCTTTTAAAATTTTAAAAGGCACAAAACAGGAATGCCCATTGTCTCCTTTGTTATTTGTGTTGGCTATAGAGCCTTTAGCTAATTATACTAGATCTAGTGACAACATTTATGGATTTTCAATTTATGAAAACTATAGTTGTAAAATTCAATTATTTGCAGATGATATCTTAGTAACTAGTGGTGATATTGAATCTTCGTTGGAACATGTAATTAACTCAATAGGTTATTTTGAAAAAGTTTCTGGTTTGATGTTTAATCATTGCAAAACAAAACTTTACTTATAAATAAAAAGATGAATAAATATTTAAATAATTCTAAGATTTTTTTAATTAATTATTTACTTATTTAATAATTCTAATATTTTTTAATTGGGATAATTCACAAATTAATTACCTTGGGGTTACTATTAAGTATATTGTTAAAGCTTTGGCATTAACAGATTATAATAACTTAATAGGTACAATTATGAAGTTAATCACAAACTAGAATAAGTCTTTTTTACAACAGAAGACCAACTCACTTTGATAAAATGGTAATTTTTCCAAAAATCTTATTTTATACACAGTCGCTAATCATTCTTCAATCTAAAATAAATTATAAGAAACTAAACTCTATTCTTCTTAATTTTCTATGGTTCCCTAATAAAGCAAGAATATATTTTGACTGGCATATAAAAAGTTGGCAGGAAGGTGGTGCAGGTTTCCCAAATTTTGAATTATATACCAAATCTACCACTCTTAACATAATATCATTATGGTTCAACTCTTCTATCAATCAAATTGGAAAGCTAATCATGAAAGATTATTTACTAATAATAAATATGTTGTCGAAGTTTTGAATTAATTAAATTTATTGGACTTTAAAAGATTTGTGTATGAATGATAGGAAAAATTCAGTTTCTTCTTTTACAGATTACATTCATCTTACTTGTAAAAGATTTATGAATTCTAATTATATAGTTAAAGAATTAATGTTTTTGTAATTTCCTATATCTAATATTACTGGATGTTTAGAGACATTTAATCTAAATAAAATGTTAGATCTTAAAGATACCGATCTATCCTTTTAGCACTAATTTCTAAACTGTAACAAAATGCATTCTATGGAATATCTTCTTGCAAGACATTGCTTGGAGAAAATTAATTGGTTGAGTATACAAATCTGCAAAAAAATATGTTAGTGATAAAATGAAAGTCTCCATGGATTTTCAAACAAAACATATTCCAAAGATTCTAGAGTTTTTTCTTTAAAGTCAATAGTAATTTAAGTAATAATAAATCATACTTATTTGTAATATATATATATATAATTATAAAAATACAGTTCATTACCTCAAATTCATAATTTTGGAATTGCTCATCAAAAATGAATAAAGATGTTTTTTCAGATAAAGATAAAAGATTAATTCTAAAGCCTGTGGAAAATGTATCTCTTCAGTTTACTGGGAAATGTATACTTGGATCTATCTAGATAGAGTGTTTTTAGTTCCACATAAAGTTGCACTGATATATGAATCTGAAAAAAATAATTGTTGGAGATGTAATGAAGTGTCTGTTACAGATTAGCTTCATATCATATGATAATAGAATGTAAAAGGATAACACCATTCTGGACTGAATTCAAAAATTGGTCAGATAATTGTATTGCAACTAACTCTTTGATCTTATTTAATGCTCCAATCCCAGATTCTATCCACACATTAAAAGTGCCTCTTCTTTTGTTCATATTAGCTATAGCAAGGAAAGTTGTTACAAAAAATGGTATGTAAAACTACTCTATCCTTTAATTGATTTGTTTGTTTGGCTAAAAATGTTTGTAAAAAAAGAAATGCCAACCATAAAAATAAAAAAACCCTACTGTTACACATCAGTATAGGTCTTGGCTAAAATTAAGTGATTTACTAGATACGTTTTGATGGTTTACTTTAATTTATAACATTTTTGTTATGGACTTTTGCAAATAGTTAAGATTTTGTTATGTTTCCTTTTCTATAGTTTTGTTCATGTTTGTTATTTTAAAAATTAATAAAAACGATTTAAAACATAGACATCAAGATAGGAAAAGATTTGGATATTAGATATAGAGGAAGAGGGAGATATGAGCTCAGAGTTAGAAAAAAGGCAAATGTTTTCATTGCCGGAAGAGTTGGAGAAAAAGTAGGCCAAAAGATGAAAAAAAAATGCAAAAATGGAAAAGATTCATAAAAGTATTGCATTACTGAATAGGAATTGCATGAAAATGATATTAAAAAGGATGGTGTTTGAGTGGTGTGAAAAATAGATAGAGGTAATTTGTTATTTAACATAAGATGCACTGATAAAAGGAAAAGGAAAAAGGTAGAATTTGAGATGTTGTGGAAAAGAAAAGTGGTGTGGACAATAGGGAGTGATGCATGCTCAGGTATTGCAGTATTACTAAGAAATGAAGACATTACAATATTAGATGTAATGGTGGTGGTAGCAGGGCAGTTTTAGTTTTTAATATAATAAAGGGGCAGAAGCTGTTTAAATAGTAGTAGTACATGAACATAAAATATAACTAAAAGAAATAAATGTTTGAGGAAATTCAAAATTATGTGATAGTAAATATGTCTATTCTGGTGGTGGAAGACTTTAAATGTAATTTAGGAAAGGTAAAGGAGACATAGCGCAAGATATAAAAATGCTGCTAGAGATTGTAATTATGGTAGGTTAAGAATGGGTAATGGGAGAGGATATACTTTTAAGGGGGGGTTACATAAAACAGAGATCGAGTACATTTTGTTAAGATATGGCATGAAAGTAATAGCACATGGAATTAGAGAAGCAAAATTTTCAGATCATAGGGCTGCGTAGCCCATAATAGTACCAACCCAAAATATAATAATAGAAAATAAAAGAAGGAAAAATGGTTAAAAAGACTGGAAGGAAAAATTGCAGAAATGGAATGCCTTTAAAATGAAAGTGGCCAACTTTTGGAAGATCATTTGACAACGAATCTATTTTATGGCAGTTTGACAAAGTGGTGGATGGTGCATAAAGTAAAGTTAAAAAATACTGAAACTTAGATAGACAGTAATAAAGGGAGGAACATATGATATGTGATAAACAAAAATACATTTGTGAAAAAATAGTGGAGAAAGGAGCAGGGAAAGTCTTGAAGAAGAAGAAGAAAATAAATTATAAGAACATACAAAAGAAAAAAAAAATGATATTTAGACAAACATGTTACTTGAAAGGGAAAAGAGAAGAGTCTCCATTTGGGTGTAAGAAATTATTTAAAATATGAACAAAAGGAAATTATGGATACAGTTGAAAAGTATGTACTGGATATGTATGAGAAAAATATGATGGAGGTGTATGGAAAGTAAAGAAGATGAAAAAGGAGGTAATGGAAGAAATGAAATAAAGAATCAAGAGGAAAGAGTTACAGGGTGCTGTGATGGAAGGCAAGAAAGAATCTGCATGATGTCCATATTTGACAATGTATAGCGTATAGTTTTTATAAAGACATTTTGGATGATGAACAGTATGTTTTTTTCTGGAAATGCTGAATGAATGGATGGAGGAAAATATAAAAGAAAAGATGTGTAAGAGGGTTATACATTTGTATAGAAAAGGGGGAAGGGAAAAAATGGATACCAATTATTTATTTATTTTTATTTATTTATTTGCAGTTGGTTTACCAGGATAGTCGCTCCATTAACAAGGTTATATAGTTATACAAATATAATAAAGATTAGCAATCAAGTTATCAATACAATACAATTACACTGTTAGAGCAATCAAGTTATCAATACAATACAATTACACTGTTAGAGCATAACACTGGTGTTGACTGTTGCAGATGGTACTTTCTATAGAAGTGATTCAGATTGCATTTTGTACAGAGTTAAAATGCAGTATTTACAGAATTGTACAAATTACAGTTTGTAGATGGTACATACTATACAGTGAGTCATATTGCAGTAATTGTAGAATTTTACAGAATTACTGTTTGAGGATATAGAATCAATGTTTCTTTACGAGATGCAAAGGAACTTATTATCAGGAGGAGGAAGAAAATAAGGTAGTTTTGAAAATATGAGGGTGGAAGGAAGAGCATTGAAATTATGAAGGGTGGGTGCAGGAGCATTCCCACTGCGTTAGTAGATGAGAGTAAAGATATTTTGAATGTAAAGTGGTTGAAGGTAGGGAGTTCCAGAGCGTGCTAAACTATAAGATAGAAGTTTTTGCCTGGGGGGCGTAGTGGTATGTGTAGTTCAAGTAGGTTCTGGTTATTGGTTCTGAGTTGTCTGTTAGGAAGGTGCATTTTAAAGGTATTGGAAAGAGATGGACATAGCAAGGGCTTAAGGATGAGCTTGTGGGCAAGAGTGAGTTGAGAATATATGAGTTGGTTGTGTAGTTCTAACCATGTTAGTTTGTGGAGAGATAAGCAATGGTGAGTAGATGCTTTGTGGCCACTAGTGAATTTGGCTATTTTATTGTAGCATGAGGAGAGTTGTGTTTTGAGGAAAGTGTGTTAGTCAGGAGGGGGGGCACACAGAAGAGAGGAGGAACAAGGGAAGAGGAAGAGAGTTCTTTTAGTAGTGGGTGTAAGGAAATGATTTTGTCGGTAGAGCATACCTAGTTTTGATGAGTCTTTTGATATTAAGTTGTATGTGGGAATGGAATTTCAGCTGATTATCAATTTGAACCCCAAATTTGTGTTGGCAGAGATGTGTTTAGAGGAGTAAAACCATTAATTTGGTTTTAGAGGCATTTAATGCTAGATGGTTTGTTTTCATCCATTGTTCAGTGATACAGAATGCATCTTGTGTGAGTTTTTGGAGTACTGGAATGGATGTGGCAGAGCAGATAATGGTTGAATCGTCTGCATATTGAATAATATTTGAGAATGGTACAGAATTATGGAAATCATTTATGAAGATGTTAAATAGTAGAGGACCCAATATGGAGCCTTGGGGGACCCCAGTTGGAGTATATAGGAATGAGGAAGTGGCTTTTACTGACTATAACATATTTATGAAGATTATTACGAAAAGAATGATGGGTGTCATGGCAGAAGAATTGGGCGAATCGGTGTATGGGTAAAAATGTAATGGACTAAATGAAATGCTAATGATGGTTAAAGAAATGGTTGAGTGTATAGATAATGGGAAGGAAGAGTTACAGTATGTTATGTGGCTAAGGCATTTGATAGTACTGATCATGGAGAAATGTTGAACATTTTAAAGGAAGACTAGGTAGCAGTAAAAATAAGAAGGATAGTGAAAACAATTTATGAACATTCTTGAGTGCCTGTGATGGTGAATGGAATGGTAGGAAAAAAAGATAAGACAGGGCAGAGGGTTAAAGCAAGGCTGTCCATTGAGCTGTGGCTGTTTGTGATGTAAATGAATGCAGTTATATAAACATGTAGATCAAGAGTAGAGGATAGTAGATGGGAAGTTAAGGAAAGGATAATATTGATATTAATGTTAACTAATGCAGATGATTTGGTCATAGTAGCTAAGAACAGACATTGAATTAAAGAGATAATTTACAGAAAAGAATAAATTTTATGCAGATTAGTATTGCAGTTAAATAAGTCAAAAGTAAGGGGGTTTGGAAATGTAAGAATGGCATGAATTTATTTTATCAGAACTGAAAGTGATGTGCTTATTGTTGAGTTTGGAAAGGAACAGGTGGTGGACAGAAGTTCTAAAAAAATACAACAGTTTTCAGATTGGTTGAAGGTGTTTCAGTTATCCCTAAGGAAATGTCTATATATGTTAAACACATATATTTTAGGAAAGTTAGCATATTTAGGTGGTATGTATATGTTTCCAAGATGTATGGAAACTGAATTACTGTTTTTTTTTTTTCACTTTATGGGTGGAATAAGGTTGAATCCAGATAAAAGAGGGATAGTTTATAATGTAAAAGAAAATATGGTTGAATATAATAAATCCAGCTGTTTTCTTAACACAAATACATTTATTTTGGGTGTTGCCTCTGACAAAAAGACAAATACTATTTTTTTTTTGTAAATTATAAAGGTACATGGATGTGTGGGGTTAAGAAAAGCAAGAGAGAAACAAAAAGTATAGAAGAAAAGGATATGAAAGCAAAATAAAGACATGGATAATTGATATAAATAAAAAGTAGAGATGGGCAGGAATGACTGATATACAAAATAATGAAAGTAACTATTATACTGATCCTTGAGAAAAGGGGGAGTGAATACAAGAAAGCAATCAGGAAAGGAAGGAGCAATGTGAATCTTTTTTGTAAAGTAAATGGTTTCCTGAAGCATTTATTACTGGATAAACTGCCAGTGAAAAGTAACATAAAATATAAAGTAATATAACAAAGAATGTTTAATAGCTGTAATACTAATGAGATATCAGAACATTGTTTTTGGATTATAAGAAAATTTAAGGTTTTTACACATTATTGAAAGATGTTTATGACCTGAAAGTAATTACAAACATTGACATGGACATTGTGTTTTATGGGAAATTTAAGGTTGGGAGGGGGAAAAAAAGCAATTGAAAAAAGGATACAATTGTATTCATTGATATTTGGTGTTTATGGATAAGAAGTTGTAAAGAATTGTGGTATAATCAAATAAAATGATGGAGAAGTAATTTGTGATATAAAGAAATCATTATTGTGGAATGGAAAGGGGAGGATGAAACTGGTTTTATCTCTAGGAAGATAAATATGTGAGCAGCTTTATTGTGCTGTAAAAATATGATATAAATCGTAAATATAATGAATGTATAGATAATGAGAAAATGGTAAAGTATTTATATTATAAAGTAACTCCTACTCTTTCTGAAAAGTGCTGTGAGACTTTTACATACAACAAACTCAGGCAAATGGGGCCTCCATTTAATGTGTCATCTGAAGGATGTGAAATAACATGCATTCTATTGCTCATTTTTAAGTAAGTTTAACATTTAACCTTAGAATAAGATAGTCATAGAGCCTTACTTCAATCAAAACATTTGCACATCTTCAAAGGGCAGTTCAGGAACTACAGTTTTGGGTATTTAACATCAAAATCAACTCTGAAATTGTCCGCATATTTCAATCTAGTTTCTTCAGCTGTATTCCAGATCTAGAGAACTTAATGAATAATTCTTTCTTGACTCCTGATCTTCCTTTCAGTAAACCTGTTGCTAAACTATAGCTTTTCTTGAAAAAACAACTTTAGGTGGTCTCATTCCCTGCAACTTTTCTATCAAATTTCTCACTGTCACTATTTTGCTGTGGCAGCAGTGGCTGTGATTACTTTCTTTTCTTATATTCCATAGATTACTATATGCATGTCAACATGAATCTGTCCACAAACAATCTTATACCATGTTCCCAGGTGCTTCATCAGCCATTTCTGCTTAAAAATTGCAGACTTTCGCATGGCTTTGTTAATGTTTATGTGAACTTTGTAGATCAAGGGCCAGACTCAACAAAGCTGATAATAAAGTGTACACTATGCATGCATGATATGTATTCAATAAAATTATTACATTAAGTATACATGTATGCAAAAGAAAATACTCCACAGACCACCAGGCTAAATATCAGATTTTAATCCAAATGTGGTAAGTGCTTTCAGGTTACACAAGTATACATGTAGTTTACACTTTGTGGTAACCTGATGAATCCCTGTCAATATTTAAAGCTGCAAGAATATCAGTAGGAAAACTAAAATTAGGAGGAAGAAGCAGTGTGTTATGTCTGCATTGTCTCTTCACTCAAAACAGTGTACACTTAGTGTAGGCTTTATTGAATCCGGCCCCTAATCGTCTTCTTCAGTTTCGGTCATAACTATTTCTGCCTATAGTGGTTTATATACAGCATTCCCTTTACTTTGTGTCCATTTTAAGCATCAATGAAGTACATGAAGAAATAGACAATTTGCCTTTCAACCTTTCAACCCCTTCCCTGGTAAGAAACTGAGTCTCAGAAAAGGAATATCCCAGTATTCAAAAAATGCAAGCTAACAATCTTTATGGCTTTTTGTATTGTCCCTTCACACAGGATTTTTAAATATTTGAATGGTGCACTCCAAATATCCATGTTTATTTCAATCAAATTGTCTTGCCATGGTTTGAATTCCTACTCAGGCTGAAATCTTCTGAATTCCTGACTCGGGAATTGCTATTTTATATTGCATAACATCAATTATCACCTGTTCAAAGAACATAAACTTCAGCTCACAAATCTCTAACTTGCTTGCACTTGCTCTTTCTGGCAGTTGATTACTTGTAGGGCTTTTAGTAATTATGTAGTTATTTGCACTGTGTTAACTGGCTTAGTCAAATGTGCTACAGTGGGTCCTCTATGAAATCCCGAATGCACAGAATCCCGACACCCAAAATACCGAGATGAAAAGCCCAAAACCCCACATTACCGAAACATTGAAAGCGCGAAATTCAAAATCGCGAAACTAATACATACAGCACACACACAAACATACACACACCCTCCCCCATAACCAAACAAACCACCCTACACTAAAGATAAGCAAGGGGGCTTTGCCCCACTGCACCCCCCCACACCCCATACTTTATTATTCTAACTCCGAGTTCGCACAAACATATACACAAGGCAAACTCGCAACCACACATTACAGTCCCTCACACACACACACACACACACACACACACACACACACACACACACACACACCACAGTCACAACACACACTTACACACTAAAGCCCCTCACAAACACACTTACACACACATACTTAACTGAACCACAACACCAGAAGTGCTAACTCAAAATCCCTTAACATCGGGATTTTGAATTTCCCGCCTCTGGTCTTTCGGTAATGGGGGTTTTTGGGCTTTTCATCTCAGTATTTTGGACGTTGGGATTCTGTGTGTTCGGGATTTCATAGGGGATCCACTACAGTTTATACAACAGGTACAGTTGTGTTATTGGTGGAAATATAAAAACATTTACAGATAACAATTCCTCAGATATAAAAATGTTTTTCTTGTCTTTTGACTACTACAATACTGGATCAGCCTTTATCATCCATGGAACTGAAAGTGGCCCTTAAGAAGGTTCAAATTAGGTTTTCCACAGAGAAGCTGGGATACCTTATTTGTATTACAAAATGCTAGAAAATTGGCAAAAACTCTTATTTACTAAAGTCTTTAATGAATGGGTATTTCAGGGATCATTAATTGCAGTGAAACAGTTTTGTTATGTGCCTTTACTAACATTAATATGGATAGTGAGAGACATAGAGAATTTTGACAACTTTAGAGCTATTTCCCTGTTTAATTGTGACTAAAATATTTTAGCATATATACTTCAACAAAGATTGAAACACTTGATGACACCCCACTTAACGGCAGAGGTACAGGGACAAATCTGTAACCTGAGAGTATCAGGATTACAATGGGCTGCAAAAAAGTGCTTGAGAACGCTATACCATAATGTTGAACATAGGTAAGTGTATACGATAGACATGCATAGGTTAGTATATAGGTTAGTGTATATGATAGACATGTATAGGTTAGTTTATAGGTTAGTGTACGCGATAGACATATGTATAGGTTAGTGTATAAGATAGCCATACATAGGTTAATGTACAGGAAAGACATACATAGGTTAGTGCTTAGGATAGACATACATAGGTTAATGTACAGGATCGACATACATAGGTTAGTGTATAAGATAGACATACATATGTTAGTGTATAGGACAGACATACATATGTTAGTGCATGGGATAGAAATGCATAGGTTAGTGTATACCACAGACATGTATAGGTTAGTGTATAGGTTAGTGAATACGATAGACATGTATAGGTTAGTGTATAGGCTAGTGTATAAGATAGCCATACATAGGTTAATGTACAGTATAGACATTCCTAGGTTAGTGCATAGGATAGACATACATATGTTAGTGCACGGATAGACATGCATAGGTTAGTGTATACCATAGACATGTATAGGTTAATGTATACCATAGACATGTATAGGTTAATGTATAGGTTAGTGTATACAATAGACATACATAGATTAATGTACAGGATAGACATACATATGTTAGTGCAGGGATAGACATGCATAGGATAATGTATAGGATAGACATAGAAAAGGCCTGTGATCCTGCTAGTCATGCACAATTACCTTATCAGCCTTAGTTAACGGCACCAAGCTAGAGAGGTGCATTAAAGAGACTTTTGAAAATTCTGATGAAAAAAAAAAACAGGTAACAATGATATGTATGGTCGATTAATGCATGCATAGAGAAGCATAAGACAATGATGTCCATAAAATTCACTTTTCTTTTTCATATACTTGATTAAAGTGGTCAAAGTACAGGTTTCTACAATAAGTTTAAATGTTCCATGACTAATAACATGTGCAGTTGATACATTATTATATGCTGATGCAACTGAGTGTTTTCAGTTTTTATTAGACAATGAAATGAGCATTACAATTTTTATAATGATATATTAATTATAAAAGGGTATTGGATCTGGCTTTCAAGGAGAGACAGAGCAGATTTCTTTCTCCAGAAATATATTTTCTATATTAGGAATACAGTTTGATTCTATAGACGTAGTTTATAAGACTGGGAAGACATTTCAGAAATTATGTTGAGTAAACTTCAAAAATAGAAATTATTTTCTATGAGTTATTGAAAAAAGTAACAATTACTGAAAACATATATTTATTATAAAGTTAAGATCAGCAATGGTTATCTCCAAAAAATGGAAACTAAACTTCTAAGTATTTTCTTTTCAGGAACATGGGGAAACAAAGTAAACTCTATTAAAAGAGGGCTTTTATATAGGCCTAAGCATGATGGTAGTTTGGAAATGATACATCCAGTTCTAACTTATTATGTGATAGTTTAATGAATGTTACTGAACGTTATGCTCTTACTATGGGCAGTTACTAAAAAAAAAAAAAAAAAAAAACAATAAAATAAATGTTAGTCTACAAAACAACAAATGAAAATTTTTCTTTAAAAATGAAACAGTGGAAAGTACCTGTACATGTTGTTCCCTCAGAAGTGTGTGATTGGGCTGGTGCATTAATGAAGACCTTTTTATTGACCTGGTTAAGAATTGTTAAGTAATCAGATTTTCAGAGGGTTATACACCAGATGAAGCCTGCTATTTAGAAAGACAAAAGGCCAGCCACTGTTGTTTATTGATGTCCCTTAAGGATATTTACTTGAAGGGAAGAAAGTAAGAACTACAGTTCATTATGTATCACACTTATGGCTGATTTAGTCATCCATCTGCCTGTCAATAAGCCCCAACACTATTTCCTCCAGCTGCCACTGGAAAATAGGTGTCACCTCCAGTGTCACGGAAACATGCAGGTTCTATAGCAACATCTTGTACAGCAGGACCAATGGCAGTAATTGCTTCAGGTGTTGCCATTGATGTGAAGATGACAGTGGCAGCTAGGGTATCAATGACACTGGTGTTGATGGGGGTGCAGTACTTGCAATTTGTGGTTTGCCCAGGGGCCTGAATTGTGCCAGGTGTGCTGGTCAGGATGTTGCTGCATATAAAAGTAAAATAAATGCAAAGAAATAAATATAAATAAATACATTTATATATGGAATGGACAGCAAGAAAGAAGGTGGAGGAGAGAATTGCTCAAATTCAGTGAAAAATGCATGTAAAGCATAACTCAAGTCTGGTTATTTTATGTGTACTATAATGGAATGATTAAGAAACATCCACCACATAGCAACAATGATACTGCAATATACAACTTGTAAGGGACTTGACCCACAGCCTTCAGTACATGCAAACTGAAACACTAACCAATTACATGTTGAGCTACATCTGACATTTAAATGAGCCCTCTAGTGAAACACACACTAATTGTGTGTGTTTCACTCAATTTCAGAATTAAAGAGACAATATGCAGCTCATGCCAGTGTGTATGTCACACTGATGTGGGCACTATAGTCAGAAAAATAATGAAATACCCACTGGAAATTGCGTACAATGCCACAAAAAAAAAAAAATGAGCAGGGGTCGGGAGGCTATCTGCATATCCAATATATATGTTCAAGGCTCAAGCTGCAGAGTTACCGGCACAGTCCTATGGAAGGTTGCAGTTAAACATACATTAATGTCATCAAAGGTTCATAGGAGGTTACAAGGCTAATGGCCTTAGAGCCCTTACAAGCCTAGCCATTTCTATCCCAATTTGCCTCAATTGTCAGTGGTTAGGTGAGCAAGGTTTGGAGAGGTAAGAGTCTATGGTAGTTAATACTGACTTCATCTGTCCAGGGGGGAGTCGATTTTAACTATGATGGACCCATGCCAGGCAAATCAGTAAAGTAGTGTGATAACTGTAGCAATGCCACTGAGACTGCAGCTTTCCCATATTTCCCCTCGGAATGTAATATTTGTAATACTGTAAAGTTGTAAAGTACAAGAAACACAAAAGCCAGGTGCATGTGCTATCAAAGTAGCCTACCACAGGGAGAACTGAAATCCCTAGCAGCAGAATACTACAACATTTACCATTATCAGCTGAAAATATAAGCACAAGGAAGTACACAATCACTGACATACATCCAATCAACCACCAAGTGCTGACATTCAATAGTGAACATGCAGTCTAAGTCCCAATACTGTAATATAGCAAGGGTTAACATCTGTCTTCCTTTATGCTGAACACTCTCTATAGAGGCATTTCCATTTTCCAAAATAATGTCAGATAGCAAATGACTCAAACTATTAGGCTAAGAAATAATTCACAACATACCTGTTCTGCTTACATTAAACTATTACCTTAGCATTTTAAACACGTTAACATTATATGATGGATCTTGAAGAACTGAATGTCCACCTGTAACAGGTACACTCACAAGTGTGCTCACTGAGACATTCCATCCTCCTCATGTGCAGCTACATGTCCTCTGCAATTTATTCAGGGGCTGTAAAGAAAGAAATGAGAATGCATGGCAAGCAGTGGAAATTTGCATGTGGAGCTATACCATGGATTACTTACAGTGTGTTGGTAATGGGTGCTCCTTCACCTTTGCTTCTCATCAGTCCAGGATGCAAGTGGCATGTATAAGGTCCCATGCCAATCCACTCCAGGCTTCTGCCTAATATTGAGTCCCTTGGTAACCACCTTCCAGTACGCAGGACCTGTAGTGTTAATAGTGGAGGTGGAAGAAGATTTTACTCCCCAGAATGCACTACTTCATGACTGGCTTCTACTCTAAACTCTCCCTCAGATGCCATTCCACTAGGTCTAACAGTTTGCAGAGAGAAATCATTGAAAATTCATTGTCACATAAGCTTTAACGTACCAACTGTAGGTAGCTCATTTGTGCAACTTGTGGTGGAAATTGTCAATATATGTAATGAATGATAATGTTTGATCATGCAATTTGAGTTGTGAAACATTGCAGCACAGCTTCTTGGAATACACTGGTAGTGAGTGTTGCATTATAACAACTTCAGTCTCAGTGTGTGTTGCTCCTTAGAGGCATGACCTGAGCCACACATACACACTGCTGCCTGCAGATGCCCAGGCATGTGCTCAATGCTGTGGAGAAGGCAGCATGAAATTTATCCACATTGCATGATATGAAAACTGATCAACTGATCAATTGTGTGTGTTGAGCCCTCATTTAGGATCATAGGTTCACATACTAAGCTAGCTACCACTTATAAGCTTAGCTGTGCAACCCAAATGTGACCCACAACTCTGATTTATATAAGGGGTGATTTATTGACTGGCTCTGTCCATCAAAGACATAGGAACCAGACCAGGGCTGAATTTCCGATTATCCATCCATTGGCCAAAGTTGCTCTTATACAGGGTTAGGGAGGAATTCTGCTTCACATAGATGTGGACCCTGTTCCAGAGAATAGAAATTTTCAGAGAAACATATGTCTCTCGAACATGTCCTATTTATGTGCTGATACTGTTTGTTTTGATGATGTGCAAAATGTTAATCAAAACTGGGCCCAAGGATGCCTTGTACACTGGAGAAAGATGACCTCACAGAAGTCTATGTGATACCTAGTAAAGAGACAGGGCTTTGAAGTGATGAGTGTAGGACATTGTGTTTACTCCTAGAACTCCTGTTCTTTTTGTAAGGAACTTTTGTGGATATTTCAGTTGCTGCATGTGTCTAGTCAGGTACATACCGAAGGGGGCATTATATCCTATGATGGGTCTGATGAGGGCCAAATGCAGTGGTTCTATGACATCTCTGAACTTATATGCTATGCCCTTACTTTTATGTTAAGCTACATAGAAAGAATTTCTTACTACATTTGCACATCTTGGTCAAAGGCTAGGCTACTAACTACATGAGTTCCCAGATCACTGAGTAGTGAATCAACTTTTAGCTGTGTTTTATTGATGACACAGTTACTCATAGTGGCTGATTTCCTAAAAGGTACTATAATGCCTTTCTTGGAATTGAGTTTTAAGCCATGGCAGTGGCACCAAGCATTTGTGTTAGACCTTCCTGAAGAGTGTTCTCATCTTGGGTGGATTCAAAGACTGCTCCCAGTTTGTAATCATCTGAAAACTTAGTCAGCCTGAGGAAACTGACATTGGCTTTGACCTCTGAGGAATAGATGCCGAAGAGGAGCGGACCCAGCACAGAGGCCTAAGGGACTGCATTGGTGACTGGCTTCTTTGTGGAGTTGGCTTCATAGATCCTAATCTCTTGGGTCCTATCAGTGAGTCAGCTAGCTACAGAGGATGTTATAATGGGGTTTATGCTTAATTCCATAAGTTCTTTGGCAATGTCTGAGTAGGGTATTGTATCAAATGCATTAGCCAGATATAGGTAAGTAGTATGCACCATTTTCCCTCATCCATTGCTTTAGTCACTTTTTCAAAGAAGCCTACCAGTTTCCATAAATTTGACCTTCCTTTGACTAAGCCAAACTGAGATAGATCCAGTGTCTGGAGGTCTCCTATGTCCTCATGAACAATTTCCATGATAATCCTTTTCATGGCTTTGCAAATAAGACTAGTCAGAGCTAGGATCTGTTGAAGGTCCACCCTTATGAAGGAGAATGACCATCACATTCCTCCATTCTTGAGGGACAAAGAGTGTTTTAAGGCTGTAATTAAATAGTGACTTCAGGTGTCCTAATAAGTTGTATTTTAGACTGTTTAGCAGGCATTCTAGGATGTCATTAGGTCCGACTGAAGCTGTGTTCTTAGCTTTAGTGAGTGCAGTCAGTAAATACTTCCAAGTTATAGTCAGAGGCATTATGTTTGAGAATATTTCTTGGGGATTATTGGGGTTGCAGGGGGGGGATAAAGTTGGAATTGAATTTGTCTGTTAGCAGGTTCATTATATCGCCAGGCTTGGTGAATGTGGCACCACTAACCACTAGTTCAGCACATTTCTGTGTGCTGCCCTTGAAGTTTCTGACATAGCTGAAGAAGGCCTTTGTGATGTTATGAGATAGTGCCATCTGTGCCAGGGAGAGTTGGTCAGTACATATATGCCAACATCGCTAGCTGGAGTTTTGTAAAGAATTTTATGTTATTTGACTATCATACTGATTTGTACAGATGTTTGTTTGAGTTAAAAATATATTTGTAAAGTTGCTTATGTTAAAAAATGCATCAACAGTACGTCCTTATGGACAGAAAGAATGTATGCGTGTATATTAGGTTGTATTATTGTAATTGAGCAAATGTTCATAGATTCATAGGTAGGTACTAGGCTATTGGCCCTAGGGCCTATATAAGCCTAGCCAAGAAGGTACCCTGGCTTTCGCCACCCAAGAAAATAATTTTCCTGTGCCCCTGTCGAGGAGAGCCACAGAGGTGATCCCTGGGGTGAATTTCCTAGTTCCCATCCAATCATCAAGATTTTTCTTGAAGAGTGCTAATGAAGAGCTTTGTTTGATATAGATAGGTAGTTTGTTCCAGAGTATCGGAAGTCTCTGGGACAGGGATCTATCCCACCAGCATGTTCTGTTTATTGTGACAACAAGGTTTAGGTCCCTAGAGCGTGTAGCTCAGAGGGATTGGGATTTCTTTAAGTGGAGCATGTCCAGCAGCTCTGGGTTTTACATAGCTTTGTATGTTAGGCAGAGATTGCCTCTGAGTAGGTGATATGTGATGGAGTAAAGCTGGAGTTTTTTGAGACGGTCTGCATAGGGCATCTGTTTGAGGCTGGTAATCCTCTTTGTGAGGTATTTCTGCGACCTTTCCAGTTGTTGTAGATATCTTGTGAGGTACATACCAAAAGGGGCATTTAATGAGTGACGAGTAGAGGGGAACAATTATCTCTTTTCCTGGATGAAAAACCTTTTGTGATGAGGTGTGCCATGTAGAAGGATTTCCTGACTACTGTGGCAATGTGATTATCAAAGGAGAAACTACTGTCCACCTGTGTATGCTTTAACAGAGAACCCTGGAAGGGTGGAAGCTTTTGAAATCGTTTTATAGCTTTCAGATGCTGCTCAGATCTTAGCAAAGCTATGTGTATGTATTGTACCACTGTCAGGTGACCAGAGGTGATGTCATTCTCTTAACCAACATCTGATTTCTTCGAACCCTCACAGCACAGAACCCGACAGGAAAGAGTTCTGAAAGGAAAGATATCTCACACATGCACAGACATTCATAGACTTCATCTGGCTTTTGCTGTGGTAAGACTCAGCACACATCAGCTTGCCTTGCTCTACTAAGTAGTCATTGAACAGTAATTCATTAGTCAGTCAGGGACATTTAGTGAGAATAGTTTAGTATTTTTTTCTGTATCTGTGAGAACTTGTCCAACTGTATTAGTTTTATATCGCTGTGGATGAAACTATGTTGTTTATTGTATTCAGTATTCTCCTGTTTCCTGTTTTATTATTTATCATTAAATATTTTAATACCCTTCATTCTGGCTGGTTCTTTAGAGAATACTTCTAACATCTTGAGAACACTTATGCTTGTTTTAGTGACACTATGGCCACTCCTAAAAGTCATAGAACACTGAAACATATTTTAGATATAAGACTGAATAATATACATAATGCTTTGTATCAGCATACCCAAGATAATATAGGACATACTTTTTTATTTATGGTATTACAAGTTATAGATAATAACATTTAGAGGGGGAGATTTAGTTAATCATACTGAGTATGTTGAAATACAATGGATTATTATACCAGGGGCTGATAAGGCACCTGGTCTCAATGGTGTTGTTTCTTTAAGACCTGCATTGAGAAAAAGGAGGGTAAAATACTAATGTGTGATTGGCTGTGCTATAATTTTAAATAACTTAATTGCTATGTTCAATTGATATCTGAAGAAGGACTTGGACCCGAAAGTGCTCATAGTGCACATGTTTTATTTCTTGTTTTAATAAAAGTTTTATTTGGCCTGGGGGTTCCTGCCTCATTTCTACATTTTATTCCTAAAAGTCTTGCTGCTTTGGTCACAACTTACCATTTGTATTATTATTCATTTTACACAGTATAATTAGGTACCATTTGTAACAGCCTTAGGGTGCCTGACTGGTGGCGGCAAGATTACTTCAGAGTCTGGGCAGAAAGGGGCACAGCTAGTAAATCTGTGCCAGCTTTTCCCTGATGTGTATGCGTGTGTGAAACTCAAATATCCAAGTGCGTATGTCAGCTACTGGGAACAGGGACACAGAGTTCCAAAGTGGTCAGTGTGGAGTTGTATATGGGCCTGGAGAGAGAAGGAGAGCCTCAGGTCTGGAGCATGCTCCCTGTGTGCTCATAAGGGAAATAGTGCTTGATGCAGGGAGCTGCATCTGAAAATACTGTGTGAATCCATCTTTGCTATTAGTGACCATCACTCACCAGAGTCAGTAGTGAGGATTGAGTCTTCTTGATTGCTGGCCTGGAGTAGGCACCCGTCACAGTCTTATGGTAATCTTTCACCAGGGAGGCTATCTTAATATCAAATCTGTCTTTGTTTGACCTAATTTGCTTCTTAGTTGCTTATTAAGTTTGATGATAGATTTTTTATCTTTATGAGAACTACCCTTTCTGACTTTTGCAGAAGTGTTTTCCTTTTGTTGTATATCCTTTTTAATTTGAGATGTCACCAGGGCATTTTCTTTCTGGCACTAGTTCTGGGATTACTTATTTTAGGTACAGTAGTCTCTATGCAGCCATTGATATGGCTGTGCAGAGTTTCAGAGAGCAATTCAGCATAGGCTGCTATGTTCTCTGGATTTGGAGGGACACTGGATTTTGATAAACCATCACTTAATAAAAGGTAGAAAGGTAGATAGCTGTTACTGGTTTTACTGGTGTTAAGGAGTTGATTTTGATTTTGAAAGAGACAGAATTATGGTCAGGCCCTACCAAAGAGGATGAGACATTGAGGTAATGCAACATTCTCCCATACTTTTACTACAGGGTCTAGTATGTTGGAGCCTCTAGAGGGTGTTTTCACTGTTTCATCAAGATTGTTTGCATTTACAAAATCCAGGGATATCTGTGGTTGCATATTTGTGGCTGTGTAGGATTCCCAGTCTATATACAGGTAATTAAAGTCCCCCTTAAGTAGGGTGCTAGGTTAGATGGAAGGTGTTTCCAGTAGCTCCACTTATGCATTGTGAGCTTTTTGGGACATGGAGAGTGACCTATAGCTGGCAAGGATATGGTATGGGAGTTTGTCTATGGTGATCTGCACATTGAAGAGCTTCAGCACATCATCCTGTCTGACCACCCTAGAGGTATGCTTGTTATTGATGTATATTGACACACCTCCACCTTTAGCCCTTGTCTTTGCAGCTACTAGTCTAAAAGTGTGGTAGGCACTGAAACCTTGCACTACTGGGATACTGTCTGCCACTTTAAACCATGTCTTGCTAACTGCTCAGATGTCTATATTCTCAAGTGTCAGGAGGGCTTGGAGGAAATATAGTTGATTTATTTATGCTCCTGGCAATAAGCTGTACACCTTGAGGTTCAGATGAGTTGACTTTGTAGGTAGGGTTGTCAATTTAGCATTTTCTAAAAAAGGAACTATGTAGGTAGATGAAGTTTTATCTAGGATTCAAAAGCCTAGATGGAACAGGAGCAGACCATCCTTGACAGAGCAACTTGGTCTGTTAGTCATGTCCTTCCAAGCTGACAAATATTGCACCCCCTTAGAATTACACCAGAAAGATAGCCAATTGTTAAAATCACTCTTTTGCTCATATTGTGGCATCATTCTTGGTTATGGCAATATGCTGTTCAATGCTAGGATCATACCAGCTTAGACATATAGTCTGAGAACTCCATGATGTCACTGTTCATATAATCCAGGAAAGTACGCTTTATTCCATTTACACCTATGTGGACTGTGGTGGAATCATACTGGTATCTGTGGCTTAGTGGCTTGAGTGTGTATTTAATTTGGTGGATCCCGGCTCCAGGTAAGCAACTACCTGTTATCTTTTCCTTGTTCTGCATGTCACCTATGTCCAGCAGATATCTCAAATGTCCCCGTTTTGCAAGAACATTCCTATGTTCAAGCCTGATTTACCCCTGAACACGATACACCTATGTTTGGATGTATGTTCCTACATTTGGGCTTGACTACCCCTTCACATAATTTTCTGAATCCCCCTCATCACTCTTGATTTCTGAAGCTGTCTACTACACAGAAAACCACACTACATGACCAACATAATAATGGCATCAATAATTCAGAGAAAGAGGACATATCTCATACAGCTTTCCTTTTCCGCAGCAAAAACAAAACATCTAGTGCAGTATATTGTTGCAGTACAGATCCCTAAAGTCTAGAGTTTTTTACTTTGTCTTCTTTAATAATGTGCTTATATGCTTACATCAGTTTTCTCACTATTTTTTTAAACATGTTTCTGAGTTGTGTGTCACATTCCTAATGGAAACAGGAAAACAGGAAGCATGATGCACTATTTGGTATTCAACATTTATGTTAATTAGATGTCCATATTTTTGTCTGGATATACCTACTTTTCAAGTATTTTTGTTCCTATGTTCAATGTCTGCAAGTTGAGAGGTATAACGCACCCCCCCACACACACACACACACACACACACCCACCCACACACCCTCGCACACACACACAGACACACACTTAAACTACACAGTATAAGCACAAGGGAACCACTGAGTCTCATCACACTATGATAGAAGCCATGGAGCAGAAGAGCTATCACTGAGCTCAGTAATTCACTGACAGACAACACCTACTTAACCTCAAGCAGCCTAAGTCCAAACTCCTTTATCATAGCATATGCAGAAACCAAGCCTTGATAGTCACTATGTTACTTTGCCACATTTATTTATTTTATTTATTTATTAGCATTTGATTACTGGGAATGTCCACCTTGTCCTTGTGAACCCCTTTTCAGCAGACGCCCAGGGAGAAAAGCTCTACAGGAAATAACAGAAGTACAAAAAATGCAGGTAATTAAATATGCAATTAAAATATTTATAGTTCAAACCAAAGTCAAAATAGTATAGATGTACAACTAAAATATCACATATTGATACAATATGTACTTTTAAGCTGAAATACTACTTTCAAGGGGGTACAACAAAAGTGAACCGAGAGAAGTCATTAAAGTATACCTAACTGATGTGCAAAACAATTGTGAAGCTTAAAAAGGAAAAAAAGTGCTCTTCCTCATATCACCAATGCAAATCATTCAGACTGAGGATGTACTGCCTGTGTGTTAAACAAACTGATTGATGTACTCTGTTTAGTCCACCACATTTGCCACAGCATTTTTCACAATGTCAGTTAAATTTGATGCTATCCTGGAGAGTTGCAGTAGTACAGTTGCAATACTGGGGGAAATGTGCCCATTACTGTTTTGTGAGTTATATTTGATATATGGGGATGTCAGACATATTGATAGTATGGTGTATTTGCTTGGGGGAGTTGTTTAGAGAGGATGTATGGGCCACTTCAGATTATAATGTTAATGCCAGCATTTTCTATGCCTACAAATCAGTGTGTAAGTGATCATCTAAAAGTAGCATAGCAAAGGGTCTACTGACAAAAACACAAGAAAATCTAGGTCCTTAGATGCTGAGCATGAGGTGCTCATTCAGGTTCTCCATCTTCATGGACGATGGCTCTTAGGCTTTAATGTAACTGGCTGCACCCACTGTGATCATGCATGGAAAGGTATAGCATTGACTATAAGTGTAGCTGGTCAGCAGCACCACTCATATCCAATGGTCAGATACCACTCATATCCAATGGTCAGATAAAGGGTAAGTAATATTATTCATGCTGCACAATAATGGCCTGCCAACCTGTCTATGAAACTTGAATACCAATTGCATAATCTTTGCATCTATTGGCTCTTTTTTGTCTTCATTATTTTTGCAGTTCATTGTTGCATAGCTATTGTTGATTACATCCAGTACTAACAGAGTACAGACTTACTTTGCTTCTTATTCTTTAGCTATTTATTGACTCACATTTTATCTTCCACATGAACATTTCCTTAGCTAAGTTGTTTAAATATGCATTGCCAATTTCACTTGCTTTGCATATATTAGCAGTGCTTGATAAGGCCAAGACTTGTTTCTCTTAATAGCTTCACTCTTCTCTCATCATTTCTTATGTAGCAAAATCATGCCTGTATTATAAACTGAATTGTGCAGCTCACTTAATTCATTCTTTGTCTCAGCTCTGTAACATAAGCATCTTTAGTAGTTGTAAATCCTTGTAACCTTATAAAAACAAGCAGCAAACAGTAAATGTTTATAGACTCACATTAGTTCTTAATTACTATTGTTTTATCTTGCTTCTTTCAGGAAAATAAAATTCTTAAATACTGTCAAGGTTCCTTCACCAGCCTCATGTAGAAAGCAGGCAAACTGTATATTTTGTCTTCTCATCTGTTTAACTCACAGTGAGGAATAAAACAAAATTTTCTGGATCCACAGCTTCCATTTTCCTGCTAAATTTCCTCACAGTGAGAAAAGTCCTTGTACTTGCAGTAGGAACATCACTTTACTGTAAATTATAATCTCATACTTCAAACACACACCCCAGGATTCACGAAGCCTCCGTGTAAGAGTTATAACTCTTACACGGAGGCTGCAGTTAAACGGAGTGATGTCAGCATGCTTTGCATATTCAAGAGAGCATGCTGAATCACACCTAAGTCTAACACGGTCCGTGTCAGACAGTAGGGGGCGTGTCCGTAGGCTGAGCCCTGCAAGCGGACACGCCCCCAGAAGTGTAAAAGTGCCCAAAGTAAACACCCACAACAGAGTCCACAGAAATGTGAATAAACACAACACATGCCCCCACAGACTATGAACATAAAATATACATAAATTAACATGTTATATATTTTTTTTAAATTGTAAAGATGTTTAACCGTGAGTGCGCTCATTTGCGCGGGCGTGCCCGTAGCGCAGCTACAGTTAGCAGTCAGTGGGAAAGCATATAAGAACTAAATATGTAAAATAAGCCAGGAAGCAATAGCGTAGCGGTAGAGATGTTGGCTGAAGAGCAGGCATTCATGGTTCGAGCCCCCACAACACCAATTTTTTTTTTTCAAAATAAGCAGGAAACAAGTCCCTGACAAATATGTACACATAAAACCACAATTTATGTAAAATGTAATGAAATAGCCCATTTATACTGAAGACATGTGAGGTAACAAAAGAAGAAAAAATGCCAGATGCGCTCATAGCTGAGCTACAGTTTAACAGAGTGAGTGCATGTGCCCGTAGATGAGCAGTGGTTTAACTGGTGCAAAATGAGTGCCCGTAGCTGAGCAGTGGTTTAACATGCTAAATCTATGTGCCCCTAACTGAGCTGAGCGTAATATGCATGCCGATAGCCAAATGAGGCTTAAACCAGCGTACCCTGTTTGCGCGGAGCTGCGCACCGCGCAAACAAGCTAACTGATGGGCAACGTTGAGCAAGCCGTATCAAAACTGCCTTTACACAGACACACCCCTCAGCATGTCTAGACAGTCATGAAAAATAAAAAGCAGTGGCCAGGTTCGAACCCAGGATATTATACACCATAGTCAAGGTACAGAACCACTAAGCCATGACAACAGTGCCTGTAAATGCAATAATAGCTGATATATAGGAATGAATACAAACTAGAGCATGACAATGCAGGTTTACTGAAGTTGATACAATTCCAAAATGGCCAATCACAGATATGTGCGGGAAAAACGGACTATATAAGCCCCATAGGCGGGAATACACAGCATAAACGATTGTAGAACTGACCTGCAGGCAGAATGACAAGAGTAGGAGAGGGTAGTCACTTTCGAGCACAGAGGTGGGGTGTTGAGGAGTCCAGGTACATGGTCTGGCTCCTAGTCCATAATCATGAGGCCCAACTCATGCAGGGCCAGGTCCTCTGGGGAGCATACAGGGCTGAGGCGTGGGACCGGTTGGCTCATGATCTCACCAGTGCCACAGGGATTCCAAGGACTGGTGAGCAGGTCTGTCACCACCATGCGGATCTGAAGAGACGCAAGCAGGACCAACTGAACCTTTGGATCCAGGAGGCCCGGCAAACACCCAACGCCCCACTACTAAGTAACATTTAATTATGTATGTAAGAAATTAAACTAGCTGATATTATGAAGATGTGTATTCCAATATTACTTCATTTATATTACAGCTGCAGGTGTCCGTTCTGCGAACCGCAGAGCCTATGGCGATAGGCTGGTGTGGTTGCGCCACCAGGCAGGTCAGTAATCCACTACCAGTAACTGTAAAAAAATATAAAAGTATGACAGTCAGCAAAAGAGTGCAGTGTAGTCAGTAAGGAATAAAATCTGCAAGTAACAGTGTGAAAGTGTATGCAAGTATTGCTTGATTACAAAAGTGTGTGTCAGCCTGTAAGTTAAACTAAACATGAAACTGTCCGACATATATTCTGAAATAAAAATGCCCTGCCTGTAAGAAAATAGTACACAACCTGCAGCAGGCTGAAAAGTATAGCTGCAGAAGATGATGAAATCACATGTGTGAAATATATCCCTGTGGAAATACTGAAACATGACAGAAGTGAGACTGCTGGAAAGGATTGTAATAACTACTGGTAAAACTTGTCAATAAAGCCTAGAAGTACCATCCTGAATAGTAAAATGAAAGCAAGTGAGAGAGTGTGAGAAAGTGTCATGAATCCAGCAATACAGTAGTAATAACCCCTGAATAAAGTATACTGCAGTCAAGACAGAATGAAATGCATGTGAGATTCAAAACCAAACAGCAAAATCTGTTCAAAGTGTTGCTGCATCTGGAATGTGTATCCCAAAATCTGGATATGTTGCTCTCAGTCTGCAATATGCAGATAGGATGTTTGTCTGATATACCAAACATCCACACTTGTCTATAGCTATATAAAGCAAATGTAGCAGGATGATGTAGCTGAACAAAGCTAGATATGAATGTGTATGAAGAACCATAAAATGTATATTGATGTTGCAGTAACAGTCCTATCACTAAGTTGAAATAGTTATCATATAGGAAACTGTAGTTAGAACAGTAGTGTGTATATAACTGTAGCTATTAGAAATGTACAGCATATGTATTGTTATTCAAAGATGTTAATATTACTTTCTTCACCCCACCCTATAACCACATATAACCCATTCCACATGAAAATGGTATGTGCAATCACAATTAACACCCCTGGACATTTGTCCTGTTGGGTCATATATATTTGCATGTCTGTTGATGCATCTGCCCTGTTCATACATCCACACCTGATGGCCTGTTGCCATCAATTAACCCTGCATGTTGTTGGTCTGTGTATTTCTGTTCAAATTATGCATGTGTTATGCATGCTGTTCAATGGTGTGAATATCTGGGTGTTTGGTTAATGGGAATACTAATGCATGCTGTTACAACTAATTGTGAATGGTATTATATGTCACTAACACAAACTGTCATGACATAATGCAAAACATAGTACGACAGTGAAGGCGGGTTCCAGCGGACCCACCACTCCCACCTCAGCTGGCGAGTGCACCTGGCACTAGTGCCGAGTCCGGACCCTCCTCCGGTGGCCCTGTGCCACCTGCGGGTGGAAGCGCTGCAGGGGATGGGGCTTGCCCCCCCTCTGCAAGTGTGGCCAGAGGAGAACCACCACTCACCCTCCGTAGCATCTGGACTGTGGTGTGTAGGGAGATTCGGGACTCTGTTCTCGAGCCCCTACGCCAGCCCGAGGCACGGGTGGTGCAACTAACGGGCATGCCTGTTGCCCCGCCTACACAGCCCCCAGCACAGCCCCGTCCTGGGCAGTGAAGGAACAGTGGCAACTGCCTATGGGTGGGGATATCAGTTCCACTGTTGCCATCTGTGGGCTCATGGGCTCTGGATATCCATACCTCCGTCCCCGTCAATTGTGTAACCCCCCACACGTGTCATACACCGCCCCTGTATGCGTCTTGTTTGTCTTGTCTGTTTACCTACCCAACCTACCTCCCCAGCTGTACCGACTTCCTTCACCTGACATACCACTCTCACCTGAAAAAAAAAAAGGGCACTCTGTACCCACAAAAAAATTACGCCCCATACATAGCTGCACATTCCGCACACATGTCTACTGGACATGGAACCTATCAATTACAACTGGCTGTACAACAAGTATTATTGTTGTCCTGACACCTTTCTCAGGGGTGGAAGGTTTCAATGTCACACCAAATTACATACATATGCACAGCTGTTGCTGATGAAGAAATGGGCAGCTATGGGCCTTACCTACATCCCTCCTGCACATCCCAAGCTTGTTTCCCTACTGTCTTACCCTCTTTGTGACCCCTTTTTCACCACTTTCCTGTCTCCCCATTTTCTTTTCTTTCAAAGAAAATAGCGCGGGTGTGCGCAAGAGTAAGCACGTTTAAGCGGTTGTAATCGGGTGTGCACTTGTGTGCGCGGAGCTAACCGCCAGTGCGCATGCGTGAGCTCCGCGCAAACCAGTGCTAACCCGGTTACAACTGCTTAAAAGTGCCTTAGTCACTTTGATTGACAGGTCCTGTACTCAGTTCAAAAGCAAAATAAAATCCCACTGTGAGTCCCGAACCCAGGACCTTGGAAACAGTAGTCTGCATGACTTACCACTAAGCCATGACTCTTAAACAAGAACATTGTGCTAAAATAAATATATCATGTAATAGTAGGAATGAATGTAAAGGGAATATAGATGTGTAGTACACAAAGCATGCCATTTAGAATTACTATCAAAACTAGTGGATTTCCTTAATAGTAGTGTGTGAACAGAAACAGCCATGCTAGTTGGAAGCTAGTAGGTAATAATGTCATTATAGCACCTTGCAAGCCATAAATTTCAGTTTTATGTTTGGACAGGTCAGCAAGCGGATATACGAGCATTTTTATGATATAAACAAAAAGAAGGAAACCAACGCTTTTTATAAGCACTCCCTGACCTGTCCAAACATAAAACTGAAATTTATGGTACTGGAGCAAGTTAAGCCTGATGCCAGGGGGGGTGATTGGGAATCAACTTTAGAATATCGAGAACTCCTCTGGCAATTAAAGTTAGATGCTGGGAGACCCCCTGGGCTTAACGGTTTGATCAGTATCAAGCCGCTATTGAAACTAAGAAGGGCAAGACTTTAGTTTGACATTCCCCACACAATTACTTATGGCAAGTACTCATGCACATGGGCATGATTTTCACTTAATGCTACACTATACAAAGTCTATGTTAAGGAAAGACCTATTGTACAGCATAGTTTAACTTGGTTAAGATATAGTGTTCTTTTTCCAGCAGGGTTGTCAACAAGACCAAGAAAAGGAAAATATTGTCATACCCATACTAGACATTAGCCTTATATTATACTTACACGAACAGTTGGTATGGCCAAGTCACTCCATCTTATCCCAATTTTCAAAAGAAGTGCAACTTTTTGCACAAAGCAAATTTTATTACAAAGTTAAACACTATGGTAACAGTGCACAATGTTTTGTTTATTTTAAGCTATTAGCATTTTTAGTAGTGACAGATGCATTAATGCATTATTTTAAGCAATCTATTATTTTTATATATTTTGTTTTAAAGGAATTTTAAGCATGTGGAATAGTGCACAGTCTCTTTAAAATGTTAATTGGTAGTGCTTTCTAATTAACCTAGGATTTTCAAGGTATATAAGACACCTGATTCAACAGCATGGTGTCACTTGATAAAGCTCAGAATTCCTCTGAGCGAAAGCGCTTGTGTGTTATTATTCTGTGGTTCTGAATAAAGGAATTATTTGAATTCGTTTGGTGCCTACCTGGATTTACTGAATCTGCCTTGGTGAACTTACAACAAGCTGTTCCATTTCCTGGCTGTGTGTGCATTTACTTCCTGGTTTGGTTCTCTGCTGTTTGTTTGACTTCTATGTTGAGGTGCCCCCTTCGTGGAGTGGAACCACTGCTGCTGTGTGCCAGTGTACAGGTACATATCCTGTAGTCAGGCTAGTGTTACATAGCACTTCTATATGTGTGTTTAGTTCCTGTCAGAGTTTATGTAGCATGCAACTGGGGATACCATCAGGTCCCATTCATGTTGTGTATTCTGCTGTCCTGAGGGTGGCTCTCACCTGGACATCTGTGATGACAGGGAGGTTACAGTCAGCTGGGATAACTATGTTTTATTTTGGGGGAGAGGGCGGGGTGACACCTGCACTGAACCTGTCTGCCACAATGTTGTCGATATCTGTGGTTTCAGTGAAATATTTGTTGTTGTGTACTAACTATGGGCATAGAGGATGGATCCTGACCAGGCTGCTAACATAACTGAAGAAGGCCTTCTGGTTATCTGTAGTGTCCCTCTTGATTTCCCTCTCAAAGTTGCCCATGGATTTTGTATGATGGAAAATAGATCCTTACTAGTGCTGCTCAGACATGCCCTCCTTTATGGAATTATGCTCTGTCTTGCAGTAGCTTCCATCTTCTGTAATACAATCTGTCTATGGCTGGGGTCCACCAGACAGGATGCTGTCCCTTTGTGGAGAGTGTCTTGGTCATATATGGGATTGCATGATCCATGCATTCTCGGAGATGTCTGTAGAAAGCAATTGTGTAGGGGTCAGCATTGTGGGTTGTATCTGCCACTGGCCCAGTGGGCTGAAAGGATACCATGTCACTGTTACAAAGTGTAAAGTTTGTATCTGTAATGTTATGCACTATAGTTATTTGTACTGGTGGTGGAGGTGGGATATGTATATCCAGGGCAATCAGTGTGTGGTCAGCTCACAGTAGTTGATGATGTAGGCCATACAGTACCTAGATACAAACCCCCAGAGGGAGAAGGTGCTCTTGACCTGAATCAGTGTTCTGACTGCTGGGGTTTGGTAGTATGTCATATGGAGTGTGCCAGGTACTGTTGCACAGTTGCTGGCTGAGCACTGATACCTGGCCATCTACATGTGTATCCACCAATAGACAGACAGATGCTACATATGTGAGATATGTTGTATCATAACAGTCAAGTAGCATGTGTAGTATGTGTGCCAAATTCTGCTGACATATATTGCTGATACCAGGTTATTTTCTTTCTCAGGTACATGTCCCACCCGCGGAATCCCACCTACTCCACAGCTGAGGATGAAGAGATACACCAGAGCCTGGTGCGGGATTATGCAATACTCTTTTCCCGCACCAGCCAGAATCAGCAGGAGAGGGCTGCACTGTGGCAAGACCTTGTCCGTCGGGTAAATGACATAGGCACGCATAATAGGACATATGAGCAGGTACGACATCACTGCAGTGATTTAATCAGACATGTCCGTCAGCGTGCGTCAGATATCCACAGGCAACAGGTCGCCACAGGTGGTGGGGTGGCTACACATCCCCCACTCACCAGACTGGAGGGACTACTCATGAGTGTAGTGGCTCCAGTCCGCCAGCAACAACAACAGCAGCAGACATGCATTATGATGGAGGCTGGAGCCACGCAGCAGAAAGACAGTGAATGTGCAGGTAATATGCCATATGTACAGTTGACTGTTGTGTACACTGGTAGTTAATACATGTGTGAGGTGTGTCCTTTGTTTGTAGCTGTCACCATAATATTTAATGTGCAAGTGTGATATCCTCAATATTAGCAGCTGACCTGTGAAAGGCGACTGTTGTACTACTGACCTGTATCATACTCAGTAACAATGGCACAGTTGTGCCCACTGACATCAGTTTCTTCACGTCTGCAGGACCCTCTGGTATAACAGCAATGCAGCCTATCCATGCTGGTGAGTGTGTATTAACAATTCCTGTAATAGTGTTGATAGTAATAGTACTATTTGGCTCACTTAGTAGTGCTCTTTGTATGCATGTAGGTGTGTCTGTGTGTTGATATCACGCATACTGAGTACTGTACAATTGTGTGAAACTGTGTGCATGTGTGCATGTGTGCATGTGGGCACCTGTGCATGTGTACATGTGTGCACCTGTGCATGTGTGCATGTGTGCACGTGTGCACGTGTGCATGTGTGCACTTGTGCATGTGTGCATGTGTGCATGTGTGCACCTGTGCATGCGTGCATGTGTGCATGTGTGCACCTGTGCATGTGTGCATGTGTGCATGTGTGCATGTGTGCACCTGTGCACCTGTGCATGTGTGCATGTGTGCATGTGTGCACCTGTGCATGTGTGCATGTGTGCATGTGTGCACCTGTGCATGTGTGCATGTGTGCATGTGTGCATCAATGGTAATGTGCAGACATTGTAAACTGTGTTTCCTGTTTCCCTCCCACAGGTTCTGTTGCTGCTCTGGTGTCATGTAGCAGGGAACCTGAATCAGGTGCCATGGGTACTGATAATGATGACATCTGTGTAATGGCACAGGAAAGTATGCCAGGGTCCGCCATTGGTCAGCCGATTGACAGTGCACAGCTGTTGACCCCATCAATGCGCACAGTTATCCTGCCAATACACCCTTTATCACCAATGTCCCTAGGTGATGGACAGCATACAGTGGGCATTGACCAGGGTAATGTGGTATCTGTGGCACATGCCTCCCCACACAGCAGCCATGGACATGGCCCAGAGATGGTACCACACAGACAGATGTCCAGGGGTTCTCGTGGGAGCATCCGTGGGCGTACTGCCCCTGTCAGACGTGCCCACAGAGGTCTTACAACCTCAGCTATGTTTCAGGCTGTCATGCAGGCACAGTCACGTATGGAACGGTACACCAGACAGGGTCTGAGGGAGCTGACAGCATGTCGCACAGCCATGACTGACAGTATGCGTGACATTGCGGCCGCCATCCATGTTTTCACCGATGTCATAGACAGACGTTGTGGGGACATATTAGACCGGTTCCACAACTACATGTCCATGAGCCAGGGCGATGGTGGGCAGTTGAGGCATCGACGTGGCCGTATGCCAGCAACAGCAGCAGCTGGCAGTCGTCACGGACGACAACAGGGCCGCGGCCGTAGTGCCAGCAGCAGCCCCAGCAATGCTGGGTCTGTGCTGTCATCAGACCGCCCCAGGAGACCACGTGCATGTGGCTCTGGCCAGGCCCGACAGGGATCTGTGTCCAGTCAATGAACACCTGCTTCTGATGACAGTACCCAGTCTGGGTTGGTACTGGATACGGTCCGTAGCACCCCGCAAGGCACAGGTACCGTGTCCGTGGCCAGAGACACTGATCTGTATGACCTGGCAGGTACAGTCTGTGGCTGTCCACAAACACCAGTATATGGCAGCCATGAGGTGGAACTGTGTGCATCCATACACACATGCGAATTGACAACACCTAGGGCTACCGCATACATGCACACACTGCATCAACATTGCCCCACCTTCTACTGCTGTCCCCTACCAACACACATACACATACATGTCAATTGGTGGTATCGGTGGCTGACTCAGGCATACCAAGTTCACACCCTGTGCATATGATGAAACTGTGCCACCTCCTGCAATCTGTAACAACTGTGCAGGTACAGGTTAACATGTTGCTGATACACAGGGTGACCACATAGATGTGTAGTAATAGTATCATGTTGTTAACAGTACTGTGTGCTGAATTAATTGTGGGTATATCACAGCATGCCTGATGCAGTAAGTGTGTGATTGTCATGTCCTGTTGTCTACACCCATGGTAAGTACCATAGTGTGTCATCTGCACATGTTGGCATACTGGTGGTAATGATGTCAACAGAAGGCTACATACATAGGTAGCACAGGTGATAAGGTAATGAATGTAGTAATATGCAATGATGGACATGTAAATTGCAAGTGGCATGTTGCCCGCACTGGACTCTGCAATGCAGATGTTTGAGGATGTTGATATGTGTGCAGTACTACACGACTGGTACAGGACACACAGGAGCACCCTAGCACTGCATGCTCACATCTCATACCATGCTAGACAGCCCCAACACACAAAACTAACTGTCACAGGAGGGAGAGTCCCCATATATGTCAGGGATACTGTGGTGGCAGGCCAGGTAGCATACATCCTACTAAGTATGGAACCACTGAGTGAAGGCTCAGTGTCTGTTATTTGACATGTGTATTACTGCAGGTATGAGCACATGGGTTTCCATCCAGTTATTGTACATCCTGACAGTACATGGTCTGTACACTTGTGTGCACTGAGACTGGACCCTAGCCCTCTGACCCGTGTATTTCCATGTACATGTGCATAGTGCCTGCATATTTGCAGTGTTACCTACTGGAACTGGTACAGCTTGTTTGTTGTACAATGGACTACATGCAGCCCTGTTTACTGTAGCTTTGTTTGCATGCATGTTTGCTTGCAATTACCCTGGAATACTGATCACACCTGCAATGCATAGTTATAGAGCTTCTGTGGACTCCTAGTGCCATCTGCATAGCGTACTATATGTATGTCCATGTCCCACTGGACAGGATATCACTGTTTGTCCTGTTCACATGTACATTGCCTGTGACACAGTGCATATGACTTACCTGGCATGTGTCCACGTGAGCAGTCACATATGCTACTGCTAACTAATCACAGGCACTACACCTTCACATATTCATCTTCTGTTGGACTACCTGCTTCTCTAGGGATGGCCTGCACCTGTCACCCCTAGGCTTTCAGATATTGGCAAAGGCTCTTGCTACCCCCATAGTGCCTATGTTAGGCAAGGCTCAAATGACAAACCCACCTTCATAGGTATCACAAGGGATGAGAAACTAAGAGTAATGCTACCCAACGCCAGAAGTCTAAACCTCCAGATGCATGCACCCAAAACACTCCTTGGCATGGAGAACATTGATATCTGTGCAGTAACAGATGCCTGGTTCAGGGCTACTGAGAGCACACCAGCACTACCAGGTTTAACCTGGTTGATTTCTTTGAAACAGTCACCAAGGCCATTGCCGAGGGGAAGGTGGTTCACACAGCCTACCTGGACCTTGCAAAAGCCTTCACAACAATACCCTACTTGGGCATTCTAGAGAAGCTCACCGGCTTACATATAAGCCCCTATGTCACTAGATGGATTGCACAGTGGCTCAAGGACAGAACCCACATGGTTAGAATTGCTGGAGCCATGCCAGACTCCAAACCAGTTACAAGTTGTGTCCCACAAGGCTCAGTCCTGGGACCTCTCTTGTTTGGTATATATTTATTGGAGGTACAGGCCAACACGGACGGACTGTGGCTGACCAAATATGCAGATGACTGCGAACTGGCCACCATAATCGACTCTCCAGCCGACACAAGCATCTTCCAAAGGGGCATCATAGAAACAGACAACTTGTGCCAGTGCCATGGCCTTCAGCTGAACAGTGTTTAGAAAGGGGAATGTGCATCCTGTAGTCTGTTCACCTAGTTGCCAAAAGGGACATTGTCTTCGCACACACTAACCCCCTCTCATCCAAAAACACACACTTGCCAGATTCAAACCCCTATCTGACTAAGTTATGACACTCAAGACGGACACATTAGCAGAGTGTGCTATTTGCATTACTGGGATATTTACCTTCTCTTGCTATACTTATAGGGTGCTGACATCATCAGTGTTTAGAAAGGGAAATGTGCATCCTGTAGTCTGTTCTCCTAGTTGCCAAAAGGGACATTTCCCTCACACACACTAATCCCCGTCAGACAAACACACACACTTGCCATTCGCAGGATTCAAACCCCTACCTAGCTATGTTATGACACTTGAGACGGACACATTAGCAGAGCGCGCTATTCGCATTACTGGGAGGTTTCTCTTCTCCTGCTGTACTTATAGAGTGCTGACATCATCGGTGTTTAGAAAGGGGAATGTGCATCCTGTAGTGTGTTTCCCAGTTGCCAAAAGGGACATTTCTCTCCCACACACATCAACCCCACTCACACAGAGCATTTGCAGGATTCAAACCCCTACCTAACTATGTTATGACACTTGCGACAGACGCATTAGCAGAGCGTGCTATTCGCATTACTGGGAAGCTTCTTTTCTCCTGCTGTACTTATAGGGTGCTGACATCATCGGTGTTTAGAAAGGGGAATGTGCATCCTGTGGGGAGGCTGATACCAAGCACACTCTGGCTAAACTGTCATTCCCTAGGGCAAACAGCCTAGTGTTGACCTCTACACCCATATGTTTAACTGTCAAATGCACATTATTTGTTGCTGATAGACTGTTTGCACATCTTTATTGCCATAGCATTCCATGTTTGTATGAACAACTTGTGCATCTGTGGAAGATGTTTGCATATGGGAGGGATCCACTATATCACGTATGTCTCTGTAGTCATTTAACTGTGTGCACTGGGCAGACTGCTGTAATGTGGTTGGTTCCTGGAATAACACATAAAAATACCAGATATGTGTGTCCAACTGCTAAACTGAGATTTGGCCTAAGTGTGTGAGCATGCCCAGTTCAGCCTTCCCATGGCATGTTGTCTGACATATGTCTCATTTATCAAAGTGTGTGAGCATGCCCAGTGTGAGCATTCCATATGTTGGACTCTGCAGCCCACCACATTTGTGGATGAGTGTGAACTTCAGCAAATATCACCCGTTTATGGTTGTGTGTTGTGTGTCATGTTGTGTAGCTACTGTACAACTGCTTTGTGTGTGAACACAACAGGATTATACTGTGCCTGCAGTGTTTGCATGGGATACTTTGCATACAGTTGTCAACATCCTTTCACACTGACCTAACACTGTAGTACTGTATAGTGTACTGGTAGTACTTTGACTGTGGTGGACAGTATCCTGGGCTATAGTGCTATCACTGCTTTACATTTCGATAGTGGGCACAACAGCCTGGTTAGGGGCCAGTTGTGTACATCTGACCATGTTGCATTCTGTTCAGATATGAACTACTTAAACCAGGCCTGTCCAACATTGGTAGTGTATTCCACAACATAGGTGTACATTTGCAAACACTAGCGATGTGCCCTAGTCCATGTCTAATGCTAGTTGGAGAGTGTCCTTCAACACACATTGTAAGTGGAGTTTGCCATGACATATGTCATGGTTAGTATACTGTGCCTCTATCTACCTGTGACATGACAGTGATACCCAGGATAAAGCTACCATCTCCCATCCACTCATCAAGATTCCTTTTGAGGAAGATTGATAAGTGACTCTATGGGTAGCCTGTACTGGGGGTTCACTCATGGGTGGGGGTGGCTTCTGTGTTATGGATCATGCAGTACAGCTTGTCCTATGTAAGTCAGTGCTGGGGTTCAGGTCTCTCATGTGCATAGCTCACTGCCATTCAGATTGTACAAGGTGCAGCATGTTTATTGATACCAGCAACACATGGCATCTGTGCTAGCTCTTTGATACTCCTGGTGAGGTACTGTTGGGGACTTTACGGTTGATGGAGGTGTCTGCTGAGGTACATCCCACAGGGGCTATTGTAGTCAATTGTACCGCTGATGAAGGATGACTGCAGAGCCACAATGACCTCCCCTTATCTAGATCTGACAACCTTCATGATTAGGTGGGTATATGGTATGTTTCTGTAAACAGTACGGCACATGTTTGTCCAATGCAGGATATCTATCACCTTGTGTCCCCAGGTCTCTCATTACATGTTAACTACATAATGGGTTAACACTTATGTTGTAATTGGTGGGCACTTACTGTATATCCATGGGGGTTGACTATACACGTTTCTGCAATTAGCTTGCTGACATGGCTATGGCACCAGTTGTCTGTTTCTATGTGGCCCTTTTGTGGGATGCTTGTGTCAGCTGGTGGATCATATGTGGTGAGCAGTTTGTAGTCCTCTGCAAACATGTTCGGACACAGTCCTTCCATGTTTGCCTGTACCTATGGGACATATATACCAGACGAGGGAGATCCCAGGACCAAGCCTTGTGGGATGCCAGTTATATCTGGTTTGTAGTCTGACATGGCTGCAGCATGTCTGACCATGTCTGTTCTGTCCTTGGTCTGGTTTGCAACCCCTCTACTGACATAGGGGTTTATATTTAAGCTGGTGAGCTTATCTATAATGAACACGTAGGGTATTGTATAGACGCCTTTGCAAGGTCCAGCTACGCTGTGTGGACCACATTGCCCTCATCAATGACCTTAATGACTGTTTCAATTGAGTCAAACATGTTTAGGGGCAGGATCTGCACTTAAGAAAGCCACACTGGGTAGGATCCGGTGTCAGTAGGTCCCCAATATCTTTATGTCTGTGGTACATGCTGATCCTTTCCATAGCTGTGCAGACCGAGCTTCTCAGGATTCTGGGGTAGTAGTTTTCAGTATCCATTCAGGCAACACCTTTGTTGAGATGGACCACTGTTGTTGTACACTGCTCTTTGGGTACATATTCTGTGGTAAGGCTGACATTGAGCAGTAGTGTGGTTTGGCATTCCATTCATCTTGGAGTCCATGTTGCACTAAGCCCAGGACACCATCTCATACCATTGCTGCTGTGTGTTTTGCTTTGTAGATGTTGGCTGTTACCTCAGCATCTGCAATGTCAGGGGCCAGCAGTCTGCTGGGATAGATATTCTGCATTCGGGGGTTGCACTGCACCTGTCAGGATGTATGTTGGCAATATGTGTGTGTGTTTGTGATAGTTGTGTGATTCAGAGCATATCTGTGAATTCCCAACATGGTTCCTACCATCAGTTGTGAAAGCCTTGGGATTATCCTTAGTGTCCTGTACAATTTGTATCTTCATAGGTTCATAGATTCATACTAGGCTATCCACCCTAGGGCATTTGTTAGCCTAGCCAGAGTGTGTGTGGCTTTTGCCACCTTGCTATGTGAATATTATGGCCATTTATGATTTGCTTTGCTGTGCCTCTGTCTGGACATGACACAGTGAAGACCCCCAGTGTAACTCTACAATCATCCATCCACTTGGCAAGATTCCTGTTGAAGAGTGTCAGTGAGGGGCTCTGCCTAACATGGAGTGGGATTCTGGTCCAGGGTGTGGGGAGCCTCTGGATTATGTACCTGTCCCACCAGCACATCCTATTTCATTATTTGTTGAGGTTGACATCTCTCACTCTCACAGCTCCGATGGATTTGAGTTTTCTGGGGTGGAGCATGTCCATTACTCCTGTGTTGGGCATGGCCTTCTACAACAGGCATGCAATGCCTCTGTGTAGGCAGTATGTGACTGCATTCAGCTGGGGTGTCTACAGCCAGGCAGCATATGACAAATATTTGAGACCCTTTATCCTCTTGGTGAGGTACCTTTGAGGTCTTTCTAACTGCTACAGGTGTCAGTTAAGGTACATCCCGTATGAGGCATTGTACTAGATTATGGGTGTGATTAGAGAACAGTATAGGGGCACAATGACCTCTGTTGATGTAGATGTGAATCCTTTCCTGATACGGTGTCAAATGTAGACAGTCTTCCTAGCCACATTGGCAATGTGGGTGTCACATGACAGGTTACTGTCCACTTGTGTCCCTAGGTCCCTGGTTACTCCTTCCATACATAATGGTTTACCACCTATGTGGTAATTTGTGGTACCTTGTTTGGTATTTGGTGGGACATTCATACTGTCCAGTGTCTTCAGGATGGCTGGGTGGGGTTCCTGTGTGTGAGAGTGTGGTCTGTAGCATGCTACAGACTGTACAGCAGTCTTGCCTACAGTTAGTTGCACATGGGTGGACTCCAATGCCTTGTGCATTGTCAGTTACCTGGACGTATGGGTGTCTGTGCTGAATATGGATACTCACCCTCCTTTTATGTTTTGTTCCAGGTTTTGGGGCCATGACACATGATACGTGGTATAACCTGGAAGTGCTGGTGTGCTGTCAGGAGGCTTGCAGCAGGTTTCTGTCACTGCACAGACATCAATGTTCTCCACACTGGGGATGGCCTTGGGAGCATGCATATTGGGGTTTACACATCTGGCATTGGTCAGCATTTCCCTTATGTTTCTTTCCACTTATGTTTTCTAGGGTGGTGGGTCAGTCTTTTCAGCCTTGCCTACAAAAGGCTCTATGGAGGTGGCAAAGGCCTTATCCAATATTCAGACGCCCAGGGGTAACAGGTGCAAGCCATCCCAAGAACAGCTGCGTGGCTTGTCAAGCATGACATCCCAAGCAGACAGAATTCCCCTTGGAATGACACCAGTAAGTGTGCCACTTGCTATGACTGATCATTCCGTGTTTGTACTGTGGCATTAGTCTTGGTAAGGGTAGGATGCTGCAAATGGTGAGTGTCATACCGGCCTGGACTACATAATCAGAGAGCTCATCTATGTCTCTTTTCATGTAGTCTAGGGAGGTACATCTCAGGTCATTCACACGAGCATGGACTATGACTGCATCATATTTCCACTTGCTTTGGAGTGACCTGCATACTTCTGTTATGTGGCATATTGTGGCAGCCTACAGGCAGCTTACTGTACCCTTTCCCTTGTTCAGTCCGGTGTGCGGGACAGCAGTGTGTCTGACTATGGAGTCACCTATTACAACTGTATCAGGCATGTTGTTTCTCCTTCTGGCCTGTGACTGTTTGGCACACCAGCTTTGTGTACTATGTGTTGCATGTACTATGTTTGGAGGTTGTTTGATTGGGTGTCTGCTTTAGAGGCCTCTGTTGGTGTGCTGTGTTTGTAATTTGTGCCTCCGGGAATGTTTTTCTGTGTTTATGTGTTTGGTTTGCAGTTGTGATAGGTCTATGTGGGACTGTGTTTGTGGTGTGTGTGATTACCTTCTCCTCCTGACTAGTTTTGGGGGTACTGAGTCGAGGGAGCTCAGCCTCCAGTTTGGATAGATGGTTGCATCTCTCACATATATTTGTATTCCTTGGGTGGAGTTAGGGGTTGTCCGTGTACTTGGGGCAGGTGTAACATTGCCTCAAGATTCACAGATTCAACTTGTTGTGGCTGGCCTTAGTGGATTGTATGTGTGGACATATTTTATTGCCATACTACAGATCAGTGATTACTTCATTGTTTATGTTTGCTCTATCATGTAGTAGCTTCCTCATTCTCTTGCATGGTTTGGTTATGGCTGGTGTCCACCATGCCAGATTCCTGTGTGTATGGCATTGTGTCTTGTTTTAATTTAGGATTGCATAATCCAAGCATTCCTGGCAGTGTTCATGGAATGGCTGTATTACAGGTTCTGAGGTGTGGCCCATATTTTGCACCTGCACAGGACCTTTAATGGATTCCACATCAGTTTGGAGGAGTGCAAATATTGCTTAACACATGTTTTCCACTGTGGTTGGCCAGGGACTGTGGTCAGGATTTGTATATCCAGTGTGATTACTCTATGGTCTGGTTTTACCAGTGAGCAATACACTTCTCCATCTTGCCATCCAGTACCCATGTTGCTGATTATCACATCCAGTATGCTTACCCCTCTTGTGGGATTGGTACATTGTTCCTGGGCCTTTTGGTTTATGGATTCTATGAACTTTTGTCCTACACTGTTGGAGCTAGTATAATGCTCCCAGTCTATGTCTGGGTATTTTCAGTCACCCAATATAATGTGGTTTGGAGGACTTGATATATTCATGTATTCCAGCATAGGCCAGGTGCAGTTCCTGGTGTTGGGACAGTAGTCTGTAGCAGGCTATAAACTGGGGGCAGTTTTAGCCATTGTTACTTGACCATGGCTAGTCCATGCTGCTTCTTGTTGTGGTACCAACATGGGGGTGTGGTTATCCTTGACAATTCTTGCTAGTCACCCTCCTTTTGTAGCTTGTTCCATGTTTTGAGGCTGTACAGCACAATATGAGGTGTAACCTGGTAGTGTTAGGGTGCTGTTGTGAGCCTTGACTCAGTTTTCTGTTACAGCGCAGATATCAACATTCTCCATACTGGGTGAGTTTAGACTGCATGCATCTTGCTGTTTCAACTTATTCCTTATCTTATTCTTATCCCTTCTGATACCTATGGAGATAGGTTTGTGTTTTGAGCCTTACCTATTCAGGGCACACTGTGGGTAACAACAGCCTTTGCCAGTATCCATACGGCCTGCACTGATAGGTGCATGCCAGTCCTAGCAGGTGGTGCATCATGTCATGCTCAGCATGTCATCCCAGATTGGCACACATTGGATCCCCTTTGACTAACTGCGATGCTTCAGTCAATTATTGCACTTGATCATCTCATTGTCATGTTGTGGCATGATGCTTGGTGAGGGTAGGATGTTAGTCAGGGTCCTCAGGTGTGCATATAGTACATGGTGTTACATTACTTAACACATAGCATTCATGCCTCAGGTGGTGCTGCAGGGCTGCCTCTGTCGGATGCGCATATTACACTTCCCTGTACATGTTTGAGAGCAGGTTGTGTCATGATAGGCATCCATGTTACTATATGAGTGAGTCAGAGAGGGGTATCATTCCCAGGGTTCCTACTGAGCCAGTGTATGTGCTATGCGTTGCCTCTTTGCCAAGGCCAGGGCATACTGGGCATGCCTCCTTCTGCCTACTGGGGCAGGCTCAGGTTGTTCCTCCTCCGAGTCACGCTCTGCCTGTGATGGCCTTGGCAATGGTGGGGGGCTGTTTGGCTCGGCCCTATGCTGGTCCTGCTGCAGCTGTTTCGCAAGATCATATTATGTAGCATAGCACATACCATGACAATTTGGGTACATGTAGTTGGTGTGTACTGCAAGGCTCCACCAGATGTGTCCAGACACCGGAACCATGACTTGAGCAGCCCAAACACACGCTCTATTACATTACGTGTTTGTGCGTGTGCCTCATTATGGCATTCCTGTTCAGGTGTGTGTGCGTTTCTGATGGGTGTCATCAGCCACGGCTCCAGTGCATAACCTGCATCCCCCACTAGGTGTCCGTGTGGGATGTCCCCATTGGCAAATGTCTGGTACAGCTGCGTCAAATGCCAGATGTGGGAATCGTGGTAGCTCCCAGGACAGCCAGCACACACATTCATTATTATGCCCTGGGCATCACACATGACCTGGCAGTTGATGGAGGGAAGCCCTTGCGGTTGATGTATGCCCTACCCGCTCACCGGCTGGTGCTTTGATGCGTATGTGCGTGCAGACTATTGCACCCACTACCTCAGGGTATTCTGCTATTTGCTGGAAGAGACGCATATTGCTGGCCAATACCTCACGGGCATTGGGGAAATATACATGATCACCGACATGTGCTGACATGGCATCCAGGAACTGGTGCAGTACCCTGGAGGCTGATGCCTGTGATATCCCCATCATATCACCAGTTGGTCTCTGGAAGGTACCTGTTGCTAGTATTCTTAGGCCAACACATACCTTGGTTTCCACTGGGATGGGTTCCCCTCTGTTGGTTCTGTGTGTGAGGCGTGGCCTGCACAGCTCCACTATTTGCTGCAGGAGGTCTCTGTCCACTCTATAGTGCTCTACTATCTCCAGCTCATGTAACCCGTGGTAGGTGACCCTGCGCCTGTACACTCTTCTCCGTCTCCTCACTGTGGGTTGTCTGGCAGCATCTGCATTGTCACCACCCTCAGCAAGTCGCCTATGTCTCATTATGACAGCTATGGCAGCCCCTAACATTTCTGCTCTGAGTTCAGCTTTTTCAGTTTTCACTTCTGATAACTTAACTCCTGTCTTGCAGTGTCTCTTGAGAGAAACATCCTGCACTGCTGTTTGCAGAGTTTTAAGTGCTGGGCTGGTCTACTATTCTGCCTGTGTACTTGCCTGCATCTAATTGTTTTCACCTGCTAGCTCCAGCAGTATTCCCTGCTAGCTTCCTACTAAATCTGTTGCTTCCTTTTTCCTTTCTGTTTCCTCAGGGTGGAGCCGTGTGTGAACCAGCAGAAACACGCTCACAGTGGCTTACACGTGCGCACACATACTTACATAGTTCAGAATCTGCTTATTCGGATTAAAACACGTGCACGCCCGCGCAAACGGTGTTAAACATCTCCCAACACGCTCCCACATGCTCAGTCTGCCTTACACGCCAAGACACTGCCTTACGGGTGCACACTGCCTTACTCGCGCTTCATGGCGCACACGCGTCTTATACATATCCAGCAAGAAACTTTGGTGTAGGCAACAGTGTACACCTTCCATTTCTTGACTTTCTCATGCTTATTTAGTGGCACACCTCTTTCCATGATATCTGTCTGACATCTGTCATGTAACTCTGACCTCCAATGGACTGCATTTCTTTCTACCATTCCCCCCTGTGATGTCACCTATCTCCTACTCTGTTCCTCCCCTTCTGTAACTCTTACACTACTCAGACTGTGCTCATTTGCTATGTGACAGTGGAATTCAGTATCCTAACACTCATTTGCATCAGATTGCCTACTAATGCTTAGTTACATGTCTTAGACTCAGCTTCCCCCCTTAGCAACCACTACACGGTGGCCATGTTGGTTTTGGTCTGCTGGTCCCTGCATTGACATTCCATGTATTGCATAAAACCCACATTTGTGGGTTTAAAACCTTCGTTTTTATGTTTTATACAGTGCAGCCCGTTTGCGCGGGGCTGCGCAGGGTTTAAACATCGGCAATCACCGAAAAAAGAAATTATATTTTTAATATATTTGCATCAGGTTACTTTGCCAATGGCCACATATTTGGCCATCGGCATGCTGCCTGACACATATGCACCCTTTAGTTGGAGCTGACATAGCTCCATTGCAGTTTTTGCAGAAACGTACTCAGTTGTCAACTGAGTACATTTCTGCAGCTAAAACGGCTCTTACACGGGCTGTTCTGGGCTTCCTGGATCGCTAATCATCCTCATTTGCATGCTATTCGGCTGCAAGTGAGGTGGTTAGCTTATCCACGCCCACTCTGTGTAAGAGCCGTTTTAGCTTGTCTCTTACACGGACTTTGGGCTGTTCCTGGATCGCGAAGGCTGCATGGAGTCTTACACTACTCTTAGACTCCGTGCCAGCCTTCGTGAATCCGGCCCACAGACTTTTAAAAACAAAATACATTTTCTCATTTCTGAATCTCTATCATTACTTTTACAAGTATCTCTTCATTTCTGATTGCATATGGCATATGGCTAATTGTCCAGTTGGCACATGGCCAATACAGACACTGCAGCTATATATCTAGCTTCCATAAGGTGCATATTCGGAGAGGAATTTCTAGAAAAAATGGACCACACTACATGCACGTTTGCTGCAATTAATCTTAACATGTAAAGCTTTATATGTCAGGTATATTACAGGATTTTGCGCTTGCATTCATGGTAGCCCTTTTTCTGGGACTTTTTTCAAAGCCAATAAATATATTGTTGGTACAGTTTCTAGCCAATATTGTGGCATCCACAAGAACACTTGAACAATTTTACATAATTTTTGGCATTGACTATGGTAATGTGTGGATAATTACTGTTGTGATCAGGAGCTTTATGGTGTATGTGGTTAAAAACATAGTGCAGAGGCTGAGTGTGGTCACCTACCACAGTACATTGTCATGTGCCGACCAGAAGCAGGAGCACCACAGAACACTGTTGTGGCAGAACATTTTCAACTGAGCTAAGATGGGGACCTAATAAGAAGAAATTCCAATAGATAGCCCCGGATGAATGCTTCCATATGTAGGCTGTTGTAAAAACCTTCCACACAGTTTACTTGGTTGTCCTTTTCAATTGGCTTCTGTTAGCAACAGAAGGCAAACTATAGGCATTTTATTGAAACATTGATATGTAATCTGAGTTGACAACTTCCAGTAGGAAGGAAACAGGATAACAAAAATGCAACTTTTTTGCACAACTTGTGTGGAACGGAAAGGTATTAAGATAGCTAAGGGTAAGCTACATTTTTTGAGGAGATTTGGTGGTTAGAGGATGCCTGACCTGGGGTTGCATTATCTCAAGACTGTCGAGGTGGAGGGGGCAGAGACTTGACAAAAGGAAAGTATGATGCAGAGGTACATGGCATGTTGGGTAGGTTGATAAATGAGAGTAAAAGTTGCTATGATTTGACCTTTGGTATATTATGAGTGGGGTTATAGAATAACTCAAACATTATGATAAATGAGGACTAGTTTTATAGGAACAAATCATCTGGGCAGGAAGTGAGAAGAGTAGGTTATCTGATCATATGGAAGGGGAATCCAGAGTCTGAAGAACAGTAGTCTTTTCAGGGCTCGTTTTAATTACCGACTGATGTTTGTTACAATTTGAGCACTTGTCCCAGCAGTTAAGCTCTGGATGAGAAAGGTAGGGTTGAATGATATAGGAAAAAGGAAAGAAGAGTCTAACTGCTGGTGAACAATGTTAAACCAAAGAGTTGTGAAGGGAACATTTTGTGTCATGTGTTGAATAAAGTACTTGTGAGACATAAATATGGGAAGGAAATGGATAAATTAAAATTCAGGTGTAACAATAGAGAGGAGATTAAATTCTAAAAGGAAAAAGAGGGGCTTATTTTAAAATGGCAGCTAAACAGAAAGCTTTACCAAGTATATGTGACAATCACATGTTTAGAACTCTGAAGCGTTTATTTGATGAGTATAAAATTGAGGAAGGGAAGTGTTGGAGATGTGAACAGACAACAGTGAGAAGCATGCATATGTTTTGGGAGCACAACGGTGTAAGATATTATTTCATGTGAACAGACAACAGTGAGAACTCTGCATATGTTTTGGGAGCACAACGGTGTAAGATGTCATTTCAGAGTGGCAATAACTTTTTGATAAACATGTCCATAAATGTCAGAGACTTTGTTTATTCGGCTTGGGGAGTGAAGACAGAGAATGGAAGGAATCAGAAAATAGTATAATATTATTACTAGGAGGATGGGTAAGGACTTATCAGGCTACAAATTGGAGGGAGGTAGTTGGCATAGGGATGAACTAGAAAAAAAGAATATCAGGGCTTATTAAATAGTGATGTGTGTACAGGGCAGTAGAATATAAAAAAAAAATTATATATATATATATATATATATATATATATATATGGATGAATTTTTTTTTAAAAGGAGCTTCTTTTTGGGTTTTTTAAAAAACCTTATATTTTTTTGATCAAAAAGGGGGTTTTTTTGGGTTTTTTTTTTTAAAACCTTTTTTAAGGATTTTGCTCTATCTTGTAGTAGCTTCCTCCTTTGTTGTAGAGTTTGTTTATGGCTGGGGTCCACCAGACTGGGTGCTTGCCTTTGGTACAAAACGTCTCTGTTTTGCTTGGGATCGCCTTATCCCTGCAGTCCTGCAGTTCCTGGTAGAAGGCATTTGTAAGTGATTCAGCGCTTGAGTACTGTTTTCCCCGCTGGGGGCCTTAAAGGAGACCACACTAGTCTTTAGAAGTGTGAAGTCGGCTTTTGAGAAGTTCTTTACTGTGGTCTTTTATTTCAGGTCGGGGTGGGATGACGACCTCCAGCGAGATTAGTTTGTGGTCTGATCTCACCAGTGAGGGGTACACCTCCGGTGTTGGACATTGTGCTCCCATGTTCGTGATGATGAGATCAAGTATGTTATCTCCTCTTGTGGGGATGGTGACTAGTTGTTCCATGGCATTTGAGTTTATGAATTCCAGGAACTTTTGGGCTAGGGTGTTTGGGCTTGAGTGGTGTTCCCAGGAACATATATATTAGGGTAATTGAAGTCACCTAGTATGATGGTGTTTGGTGATACATTTATCCCCTCTAGTGTTTTCAGGAAGGCCATGTCAAGGTTCCTTCACCAGCTACATGTAGAAAGCAGGCAAACTGTATATTTTAAATGGCTATATCTGTTTAACTCGCAGTGAGGAGATAAAACAAAATTTTCTGGATCCCACAACCCATTTTCCTGCTAAATTTCCTCACAGTGAGAAAAGTCCTTGTACTTGCAGTAGGAACATCACTTTACTGTAAATTATAATCTCATACTTCAAACACACAGACTTTTAAAAACAAAATACATTTTCTCATTTCTGAATCTCTATCATTACTTTTACAAGTATCTCTTCATTTCTGATTGCATATGGCATATGGCTAATTGTCCAGTTGGCACATGGCCAATACAGACACTGCAGCTATATATCTAGCTTCCATAAGGTGCATATTCGGAGAGGAATTTCTAGAAAAAATGGACCACACTACATGCACGTTTGCTGCAATTAATCTTAACATGTAAAGCTTTATATGTCAGGCATATTACAGGATTTAAGCGCTTGCATTCATGGTAGCCCTTTTACTGGGACTTTTTTCAAAGCCAATAAATATATTGTTGGTACAGTTTCTAGCCAATATTGTGGCATCCACAAGAACACTTGAACAATTTTATATCATTTTTGGCACTGACTATGGTAATGTGTGGATGATTACTGTTGTGATCAGGAGCTTTATGGTATATGTGGTTAAAAACATAGGGCAGAGGCTGAGTGTGGTCACCTACCACAGTACATTGTCATGTGCCGACCAGAAGCAGGAGCACCACAGAACACTGTTGTGGCAGAACATTTTCAACTGAGCTAAGATGGGGACCTAATAAGAAGAAATTCCAATAGATAGCCCCGGTTAAATGCTTCCATATGTAGGCTGTTGTAAAAACCTTCTACACATTTTACTTGGTTGGCCTTTTCAACTGGCTTCTGTTAGCAATAGAATGCAAACTATAGGCATTTTATTGAAACACTGATATGTAATCTGTGCTGACAACTTCCAGTAGGAAGGAAACAGGATAACAAAAATGCAACTTTTTGCACAACTTGTGTGGAATGGAAAGGTATTATGATAGCTAAGGGAAAGCTACATTTTTTGAGGAGATTTGGTGGTTAGAGGATGCCTGACCTGGGGTTGCATTATCTCAAGACTGTCGGGGTGGGGTGGGCAGAGACTTGACTAAAGGAAAGTATGATGCAGAGGTACATGGCATGTTGGGTAGGTTGATAAATGAGAGTAAAAGTTGCTATGATTTGATCTTTGGTATATTATGAGTGGGGTTACAGAATAACTCAAACATTATGATAAATGAGGACTAGTTTTATAGGAACAAATTATCTGGGCAGGGAGTGAGAAGAGTAGGTTATCTGATCATATGGAAGGGGAATCCAGAGTCTGAAGAACAGTAGTCTTTTCAGGGCTCGTATTAATTACCGACTGATGTTTGTTACAATTTGAGCACTTGTCCCAGCAGTTAAGCTCTGGATGAGAAAGGTAGGGTTGAATGATATAGGAAAAAGGAAAGAAGAGTCTAACTGCTGGTGAACAATGTTAAACCAAAGAGTTGTGAAGGGAACATTTTGTGTCATGTGTTGAATAAAGTACTTGTGAGACATAAATATGGGAAGGAAATGGATAAATTAAAATTCAGGTGTAACAATAGAGAGGAGATTAAATTCTAAAAGGAAAAAGAGGGGCTTATTTTAAAATGGCAGCTAAACAGAAAGCTTTACCAAGTATATGTGACAATCACATGTTTAGAACTCTGAAGCGTTTATTTGATGAGTATAAAATTGAGGAAGGGAAGTGTTGGAGATGTGAACAGACAACAGTAGAAGCATGCATATGTTTTGGGAGCACAACGGTGTAAGATATTATTTCATGTGAACAGACAACAGTGAGAACTCTGCATATGTTTTGGGAGCACAACGGTGTAAGATGTCATTTCAGAGTGATAACTTTTTGATAAACATGTCCATAAATATCAGAGACTTTGTTTATTCGGCTTGGGGGAGTGAAGACAGAGAATGGAAGGAATCAGAAAATAGTATAATATTATTACTAGGAGGATGGGTAAGGACTTATCAGGCTACAAATTGGAGGGAGGTAGTTGGCATAGGGATGAACTAGAAAAAAAGAATATCAGGGCTTATTAAATAGTGATGTGTGTACAGGGCAGTAGAATATAAAAAAAAAATTATATATATATATATATATATATATATATATATATATATATATATATATATATATGTATATATATAAGGTAGGAAGGATATGGGAAAAGGTTAGGTTTTTTAATGGACTGCAGCCAACACGAGCAGGATATCCGTAGTAGGGATCTCATTTTGTAGACATCAAAGAGGAGGGTTTTTCATTTGGTAATATTTATAGATGTTGACTATGTCTGTAAATAACTCCAGTTGTTGTAACTGGTTCCCAGAATGCTATTTGCTTGTGTTTGTTGGACAGCGTTATCATCTCTCTTGATTTGAAAGTTGTTTCATCCTTTTCAAATCAACCATTGTGAAATGTTTCTTTTTTTTTTCAATAAAAAGGACTAACAAAACAAAATGACAAACATTCTGCTTGCTCCCCCTCAGGAACATCAGCAGTGCAGTTATGGATTTCTTTATAAAACTCTAATTTCATAAATGATGGACAACAGTGACTTTGAGAGAAAATGAAGTAAGGATGGTGTAATTATAGTATGAGGCATCATGAGGTATATCCCTAGCGCAACTACATCTGTACCTAAGGCATTAAAAATGACAAGAATATGAAGCGGAGATGCCTTTGGAATATTTTTTACTTGCTATGCTCCAGTTTCTAGAAGGAGGACTTACAGTGTATGAGCAGCTATAGTTTGGATCTCATTATCTCAGAGGATCAGAAAACTCAAACAATTCAGAACATTCAAAAGGAAGCTACTTCAGTTATTTTTTTACAAATGAGTGCAAGTGTTCATGTTTCTATAAACTGGCTACTGCTTCAGTGTCTTACAAATGAGTATAAATGTTCCTGTCTCAAAACTAATTACTACTTCAATTTCTTGCAAACCAGTACAAGGTCTTTTCAGACTTGTTGGCTGTTGGTGAAGCACCCACCAAGAGGAGAAAACGCTGAGAGAAGAAAGGAGCCACTTTTGTGATTTTAAGTATTTTTCTTCAGATTATTTCCTACGTTTTTCTGCATAGCCGCCTACTTTGAGCATTTTCTGGCTTGTTAAACTTGATTTCTGCATTAGTAACTGTATTTAGAGCACAACCTAGAGCTGTTTACTGAATTTCCTGTTTGCACTTATTTTTAAAATCATTTTTTTTCTCAAAACTTGCATTTTATCTGTCTCTGGCCTAGCACTCAAGTGTGGGGTAATTTACTGCACTGTTATAACTTGTTGATACTTGTGAACCTCTGCTATCTCTGAAAAAAAACAAATAAATCTTGCTTTTTTCCCACTTTTCTGAGATTTAAAAAAGTTCAGTTACAGGCTTGCTGTTCTGAACTGATTGTAAGTTTCTTGGAGGCCATTTTTGCTTGGGCTAAAGGGAAGTCTCTCTGTTCATCAGTGGCAGTGATAAACATTGAGCAGCCTGCCTGCCCCTGTGGGACTGGTTACTGACTTAAAACTGTAGTTTTATTGGCCATTTTGGGTCAATTCTTAACTCCTTGATCTTCCTCTCCTAAATCCCAATTGCCTCGTGGTTTTGACGTCTTTTCAGACTTGTTGGCTGTTGGTGAAGCACCCACCAAGAGGAGAAAACACTGAGAGAAGAAAGGAGCCACTTTTGAGATTTTAAGTATTTTTCTTCAGATTATTTGCTAAGTTTTTCTGCATAGCTGCCTACTTTGAGCATTTTCTGGCTTGTTAAACTTGATTTCTGCATTAGTAACTGTATTTAGAGCACAACCTAGAGCTGTTAACTGAATTTCCTGTTTGCACTTATTTTTAAAATCTATTTTTTTCTCAAAACTTGCATTTTATCTGTCTCTGGCCTAGCACTCAAGTGTGGGGTCATTTACTGCACTGTTATAACTTGTTGATACTTGTGAACCTCTGCTGTCTCTGAAAAAAACAAAAAAAACAAAAAAAATCTTGCTTTTTTCCCACTTTTCTGAGATTTAAAAAAGTTCAGTTACAGGCTTGCTGTTCGGAACTGTTTGTAAGTTTCTTGGAGGACATTTTTTGCTTGGGCTAAAGGGAAGTCCCTCTGTTCATCAGTGGCAGTGATAAACATTGAGCAGCCTGCCTGCCCCTGTGGGAGTGGTTACTGACTTGAAACTGTAGTTTTATTGGCCATTTTGGGTCAATTCCTAACTCCTTGATCTTCCTCTCTTAAATCCCGATTGCCTTGTGGGTTTGGCATCTTTTCAGACTTGTTGGCTGTTGGTGAAGCACCCACCAAGAGGAGAAAACACAGAGAAGAAAGGAGCCACTTTTGAGATTTTAAGTATTTTTCTTCAGATTATTTGCTAAGTTTTTTTTTGCATAGCCACCTACTTTGAGCATTTTCTGGCTTGTTAAACTTGATTTCTGCATTAGTAACTGTATTTAGAGCACAACCTAGAGCTGTTTACTAAATTTCCTGCTTGCACTTATTTTTAAAATCGTTTTTTTTCTCAAAACTTGCATTTTATCTGTCTCTTGCCTAGCACTCAAGTGTGGGGTCATTTACTGCACTGTTATAACTTGTTGATACTTGTGAACCTCTGCTATCTCTGAAAAAAGCAAAAAAATCTTGCTTTTTTCCCACTTTTCTGAGATTTAAAAAAGTTCAGTTACAGGCTTGCTGTTCTGAACTGTTTGTAAGTTTCTTGGAGGACATTTTTTGCTTGGGCTAAAGGCAAGTCTCTCTGTTCATCAGTGGCAGTGATGAACATTGAGCAGCCTGCCTACCCATGTGGGAGTGGTTACTGACTTGAAACTGTAGTTTTATTAGCCATTTTGGGTCAATTCCAAACTCCTTGATCTTCCTCTCTTAAATCCTGATTGCCTCATGGTTTGGGCATCTTTTCAGACTTGTTGGCTGTTGGTGAAGCACCCACCAAGAGGAGAAAATGCTGAGAGAAGAAAGGAGCCACTTTTGAGATTTTAAGTATTTTTCTCCAGATTATTTCCTAAGTTTTTCTGCATAGCCACCTACTTTGAGCATTTTCTGGCTTGTTAAACTTGATTTCTTCATTAGTAACTGTATTTACAGCACAACCTAGAGCTGTTTACTGAATTTCCTGTTTGCACTTATTTTTAAAATCATTTTTTTTCTCAAAACTTGCATTTTATCTGTCTCTGGCCTAGCACTCAAGTGTGGGGTCATTTACTGCACTGTTATAACTTGTTGATACTTGTGAACCTCTGCTATCTCTGAAAAAAACAAAAAAATCTTGCTTTTTTCCCACTTTTCTGAGATTTAAAAAAGTTCAGTTACAGGCTTGCTGTTCTGAACTGTTTGTAAGTTTCTTGGAGGCCATTTTTGCTTGGGCTAAAGGGAAGTCTCTCTGTTCATCAGTGGCAGTGATAAACACTGAGCAGCCTGCCTGCCCCTGTGGGAGAGGTTACTGACTTGAAACTGTAGTTTTATTGGCCATTTTGGGTCATTTCCTAACTCCTTGATCTTCCTCTCTTAAATCCCGATTGCCTTGTGGTTTTGGTGTCTTTTCAGACTTGTTGGCTGTTGGCAAAGCACCCACCAAGAGGAGAAAACGCTGAGAGAAGAAAGGAGCCACTTTTGAGATTTTAAGTATTTTTCTTCAGAATATTTGCTAAGTTTTTCTGCATTGCCGCCTACTTTGAACATTTTCTGGCTTGTTAAACTTGATTTCTGCATTAATAACTGTATTTAGAGCACAACCTAGAGCTGTTTACTGAATTTCCTGTTTGCACTTATTTTTAAAATCGTTTTTTTTCCTCAAAACTTGCATTTTATCTGTCTCTGGCCTAGCACTCAAGTGTGGGGTCATTTACTGCACTGTTATAACTTGTTGATACTTGTGAACCTCTGCTATCTCTGAAAAAAACAAAAAACAAAAAATCTTGCTTTTTTCCCACTTTTCTGAGATTTAAAAAAGTTCAGTTACAGGCTTGCTGTTCTGAACTGTTTGTAAGTTTCTTGGAGGCCATTTTTGCTTGGGCTAAAAGGAAGTCTCTCTGTTCATCAGTGGCAGTGATAAACATTGAGTAGCCTGCCTGCCCCTGTGGGAGTGGTTACTGACTTGAAACTGTAGGTTTATTGGCCATTTTGGGTCAATTCATAACTCCTTAATCTTCCTCTCTTAAATCTCGATTGCCTTGTGGTTTTGGTATCTTTTCACACTTGTTGGCTGTTGGCGAAGCACCCACCAAGAGGAGAAAACACTGAGAGAAGAAAGGAGCCACTTTTGAGATTTTAAGTATTTTTCTTCAGATTATTTGCTAATTTTTTCTGCATAGCCACCTACTTTGAGCATTTTCTGGCTTGTTAAACTTGATTTCTGCATTAGTAACTGTATTTAGAGCACAACCTAGAGCTGTTTACTGAATTTCCTGTTTGCACTTATTTTTAAAATCATTTTTTTCTCAAAACTTGCATTTTATCTGTCTCTGGCCTAGCACTCAAGTGTGGGGTCATTTACTGCACTGTTATAACTTGTTGATACCGGTGAACCTCTGCTATCTCTGAAAAAAAACAAAAAAACTAAAGAATCTTGCTTTTTTCCCACTTTTCTGAGATTTAAAAAAGTTCAGTTACAGGCTTGCTGTTCTGAACTGTTTGTAAGTTTCTTGGAGGCCATTTTTGCTTGGGCTAAAGGGAAGTCTCTCTGTTCATCAGTGGCAGTGATAAACATTGAGCAGCCTGCCTGCTCCTGTGGGAGTGGTTACTGACTTGAAACTGTAGTTTTATTGGCCATTTTAGGTCAATTCCAAACTCCTTGATCTTCCTCTCTTAAATCCCTCTTTTTGCGGTTTGCGTTTTGTGCATAGCGCAACAATGGGCAGTGCCGCCTAATTGGGTTTAAACTATTCCTGGCTCCACAAAGTCTGCTCTTCACTTTTTCCCTTAGAACTGCTCTATCCCTCAATTTAAACACTGTATTCTCATTCTAAGGCCCTTCACTGGTCCAAATAAGTAATCTTACAAGTTAGCACGATTAAACCATAAGCACTACTCACTCTTATACTCTCTACGATTACCTTGTCCCCTATTGGTCCATCTTAATTCAGTTTCCCTATATTACTCTAGCATGTCCAAAGGTCAGTCAATGGTTTCCTCTCCAGTCCAGCTGGTGAATCTGGGAATTTTGAGGCAATGTTACAACTGTCTCATGTACACGGACAACCCTCTCCTCCTCCAAACAGGTTCAAATATATGTGAGAGATGCAACCATATAGCCAAACTGTAGGCTGAGCTCTCTCATCTCAAAACTGGTGAAACCAGTCAGGAGGAGAAGGTAACCTCTCACAACACAATTCCAGTATCACATAGTCCCACCACATCAGCGAACCAAACACATAAATACACAAAAACATACTCGGAGGCTCTAAATAAAAATCTACCTAAGCAACAGAGACCACCAAAGCAGACATCCAAGCAAACGCTACCCCAAAACAAAACACGCACAACACATAGCCCACAAAGTCAGTGTGCCAAGCAGCCACAGCCCTTAAGGCTGAATAACACACCTGATACTCTTGTAATAGGTGACTCTATTGTCAGACACACTGACGTCCCGCTCACCAGGCTGAATAAAGAGAAGGTCACAGTGAGCTGCCTGTCAGGCGCTAGGATCCCCCACATAACGCAAGCACTCAGGTCACTCCAAAGCAAATACAAATATGACTCAGTCATTGTACATGCTGGTGTGAATTACCTGAGACATATCTCCCTGGACTACATGAAAAGAGACATAGAGGAGCTCTCTGATCATGTAGCCCAGGCCGGTATGACCCTGACCTTGAGCAGCATCTTACCCTCACCTAGAATGATGCCACAGTACAAAGACAAAATGATCGATTTTAACAATTGGCTAAAATTTTGGTATCATTCTAAGGGGATCCAGTGTCTGTCAGCCTGGGATGACATGCTCGACAAGCCACGTTGCTTCGCTAGGGACGGCTTGCACCTGTCACCACTGGGCTTTCGGATATTGGCAAAGGCTCTTGCCACCACCATAGTGCCTTTTTTTAGGCAAGGCTCAAAAGTCAAACCCACCTCCATAGACAGCACAAGAAACAAGAAACTAAGGGTAATGCTGCTAAACGCCAGAAGTCTTAACCTCAAGATGCACTTTTCGAGCTCTCCTCAGTATTGAGAACATCGATATCTATGCAGTGACAGAAACCTGGTTCAAGGCTCCAGAGAGCACCCCAGCACTACCAGGTTATACCTCATATCATGCTTTTCGGCCCCAAAACCTGGACCGAACCACAAAAGGAGGGGGAGTGTCCATATTTATCAAGGATATCCACACCTCCAAGTTAGTGGCATTGCACGAAGTATCGGAGACCATCCATGTGCAACTAACAGTGGGCAAGACTGCTTTTCAGTTTATAGCATCCTATAGACCACCCTCTCAAAGTCAGGAATCCCACTCGGCTTTCCTGAAAACATTGGAGAACATGAAGATCTCTCCGAACACCATTATATTGGGCAACTTCAACTACCCAAACAAAGACTGTGAGCACTACTCAAGCCCCAGCACCTTAGCCCAAAGGTTCCTGGAAATTATAAACTCAAATGCTATGGAACAACTAGTCACCACTCCCACAAGAGGGGATAACATACTAGACCTGATCATTACCAACATGGGGACTCTATGCTCCACACCTGAAGTATATCCCTCATTGGTAAGATCAGACCATAAATTAATTTCACTGGATGTCCACATCCCGACCCCACCCCCAGCCCAGAAAACCACAGTGAAAAACTTCTCAAAAGCGAACTTCTCACTTCTCAAAACCGAAGTGGAATCCTTCAAGGCCCCAGGGCCAGTGGAAACTATGGCCCAAACTACAGAATCCTATATAAACGCATTCTACGGACATCTCCAGGAACGCATGGATCATGCTATCCCAAACAAAACCAAAACCCAAACATCCAAAGGCAGTCGTCCAGTCTGGTGGACCCCAGCCATAAATAAACTGTACAACAGAAGGAGGGAAATACTACATGATAGAGCAAAATCCCTAATAGGGAAGGCATCCCTCATCAGTACTAGCAAAAAATTACGATCCCTCATAAAATCCTCCAAGGCCAGCTTCGAGAGAAAAATTGCTCAGGACACTAAAGACAATCATAAGGCTTTTTCAGTTATGTTAGGAACCTGGGATGCAACTCCCAGACTTGTTCTGAGTTGATTCTAAACAACAAAAAATACACTGAACCCACAGACATCGCCAATATCCTGGAAGACAGGTTCAGTGCAAACTTCTCCACCCCCTCCCCCCCAAAAAAAGAGCAAGTATCTATCCCAGCAGAGGGCTGCCTCCCAAACATCTCTGATGCTCAGGTGAAGGCTGCCCTCTCCAAAGCAAAAAAACACTGCTTCCATGGGACTAGATGGTGCCCCGGGTTGCGTCCTACATGAACTCCAAGAAGAACTAATCCCTCAAATAAAACAGCTGTACAATCTCAGCCTCACTGCAGGATATGTGCCCACAGAATGGCATACAGCAACAGTGGTCCCACTCCACAAAGGTGGAGCCTCTACGGACCCTGGAAACTATCGCCCCATATGCCTGACTAGCTTAGTCTGCAAGGCTATGGAGAGGATCATCATGGAGCTCATAAACAAAGACATTGGGGACCTACAGACACTAGATCCTACCCAGTTTGGCTTTGTCAAGGGCAGATCCTGCCTTTTAAACCTGGTTGACTTCTTCGAAACAGTCACCAAAGCCATAGATGAAGGGAAGGTAGTCCACACAGCCTATCTGGACCTAGCAAAGGCATGTGACACAATACCCCACTCGGGCATCATAGATAAGCTATCCAGCTTAAATATAAACCCCTATGTCACAAGATGGGTCGCAAACTGGCTCAAAGACAGAACCCACAGAGTGAGAGTTGCTGGAACCATGTCAGACTCAAAACCGGTCACAAGTGGTGTCCCACAAGGTTCTGTCCTGGGGCTGCTCTTGTTCGGTATATACTTTTCCGAGGTACAGGTCAACGTGGGAGGACTATGGCTCACCAAGTTCGCAGACGACTGCAAACTAGGTGCCATAATCAACTCTCCAGCTGACACAAACATCCTTCAAAAAGGTCTCACAGAGATGGATAACTGGTGCCAGAGCCATGGTCTAAAGCTAAATGCCAAAAAGTGTATAGTCATACCCTTTGGCAAAAACAATGTGCCCACAAATTACCACATAGGTGGTAACCCATTAAGTACAGAGAAAGTAATTAGGGATCTGGGGACCCAAGTTGATAGCAATCCCTCCTTTGACAACCACATTGCCAAAGTGGTTAGAAAGACCTTTTACATAGCCCACCTCATCATGAAAGGATTCACATCTAGATCGAGAGAGGTAATCGTGCCCCTTTATTCATCCCTCATCAGGCCCATCATAGAATACAATGCCCCTTTTGGGATGTACCTTACCCGACACCTGCAGCAATTAGAAAGACCCCAAAAGTACCTCACCAAGAGGATCAAGGGACTCAAACAGATGCCATATGCTGCTCGGTTAAAAAAACTCCAGCTCTACTCAGTTGCATACCGCCTACTTCGAGGCGAATAATGTCTGACATATAAAGCTATGTCCAATCCAGAATTAATGGACATGCTCCACCTCAGTAAATCTAAATCCCTTAGAGCCACACGCTCGAGGGACTTGAACCTCAGCACTGAAATAAATAGAACTTGCTGGAGGGACAGATTCATAACCCAGAGGCTCCCTTCGCTCTGGAACAGAATTCCAATTCATGTTAGGCAGAGCACCTCACTGAATCTCTTCAAGAAGAATCTTGATGAGTGGATGGGGGATCGTAGGTTTGTCCCGGGGATTACTTTTGTGTCACTATTAGACAGAGGCACAGCAAACTAAACCTTAAAAAGGGCACAGTATACTCAAATCAAGGGGTGGCGTAAGCCAAACAAAATCGGGCTAGGCTTATAATTGCCCCAGGGCAGATAGCCTAGTATGAATCTATGAACCTATGAACCTAAGTGTTCCTTGTTCAACACTGGCTAATTCTTTAATATTTACAAATTAATACAAGTGGCTGTGTTTCAACACTGGCTAATAACCTGACATAGGGCAGCATGTAAAAATAAGCACATTTAAATTATTAATTTATGAGTTGTATATTCTGCATATTTACACAAATCATTCTTTCACTAATGTCCTACAAATGCCTCTTTTTATTTCATTGCAATATACTTCCTAGTATTAGTTCATGTACTGCCAAGTATTGTATAGTAACTAATACCTGTAAATCAATGTTTAAACAAAGCTGTAACTGTCAATTTCCTCTAGGTTCTGGCTGGGAATTGTCTGCAAACCAACCCACCAACCCATTTAACAAATATAATAAATAAATATACAAATAAATAAAAGCATACACATACATTCATGAAATGAGTAATTTTTTAATTACCCAATTGTCTGTAGAGTATATTTTATGACAACCAGCCAAGTTAAGCTGATCATTTTATATGTTATTTAAAATATAATCTTCAAGACAGAATGATGCCATAACGGTTAAGCCCTTACTCCATGTGATTGGGATCTACTGGGATCTTCCAGCATAACAAAAGAAACAATCATTCTAGGAGATGTAAACATCAGTTGGACAAATCTGACCTCCATCCCCTCTACCTACCATATAAATATATTCAGCTTCACCCAACTCATCAACTCCCCAGCCAGACCATCCAAAGATTATTCCTCTGGATCCATCCTGGACTGGATACTCATCTCACACACAAACAAAATAAATATCTGAAGCATGTGCCCTTTCTGATTCCTTAAGTGACCACCACCCCACCTGCATCCACTGGTCTCCAAGTACCCTACAACACCAACACCATTATAAAGAAACCCACAGCCTAACTAACTCCAACACATTACTCTTCTCCAACACCCTTAAAAGTGTAAACTGGAACATACTAAAAACACTCCCATTAGATAACACCCTTGACTATTTCAATAATTCCTTCACTAAACAACCAAGCATCTATATGCATAAAAAGAATAAAAAACAATCCTGTCTCATGGCTGACCAAACCCACCAAAGATCTCATCATCACACAGACAAAACCCTAAAGCACGACAGAAAAAACAAAAACCAAGACTCCCACTTCCTCTTTAAACAACTCCATAACCAAGTGTAGAAACTAGTTCAAAATAAAAAAATAAATAAAAAAACACTTACTACATTAAACTCCAATCCAGCCACAATCTAAATCCAAAACAAATTCCAGGATGTCATCTCCTCCCTCCTTAATCCAGGCACCAAAGGAAATCCCTCCCCACATCTCAACAAGACATCCCAGGGAAAAGCATCACTTTTCAACTCTTTCTTCATAAACTGCATAGCTCACATTACAGCCAACTCTCCTAATACTAGCAACATAAATAACACATCTTTTTGCCAACTCCCCCTCCCAAACTTGCCTACACTCCCCTTCCACCCCTAACCCCCACTCAGTCCCTACCTCCAATTTTACACACCAGCCTGTCTTCACCACAAGTATAAAAAGGCTAGTCTTAAAGATCAAACCCTGCTCAAACACTCCAGATAACTTATCACCAACCTTCCTAAAGGCCACCACTGAAGCCATAGCTTACCCATTAGTATGCTGATTAACAGATCAATTGCAGAATCATACATACCCAAATTGGGGAAAAAAAGGCTTACATCCTCCATCTTCACAAAGGTGGCAAAAACAATGATATATCTAACTTCCGCCCCATTGTCATCCTCTCACCAATCTCCAAATGCTAGAAAAATGTATCCACACACAGATTATGCCCCATCTCATCCAAAACCACCTTCTCCATCACAGCACAGCTTTTGACCTGGTCACAGTACCACTTCTTCTTTTTTCGGCTTTTCCTGGTTAGGGGTCACCACAGGGAACTCCGGTCCGCTAATGATTGGCAGTAGATTTTTACGGTGCCAGCTCGACGCCCAACCTTCAATGAAGGCACACCCATTCATGCATGTCTTTTGAATGCCATTCGACCACTGGGAGGACATGCAGACTCCACACTGAAGGCGCTCCAGCCGAGAATTGAACAGGAGAACCTCTTGCTGTGAGGCGACAATGCTACTGCTGCACCACCGTGGCCTCCCTGGTCACAGTACCAGTACTGCCCTTATATCATTCCTCGAAACAATTAAATGAGCCCGTGATTCCTGGAAAAATGTTGCAACCATACTCCTAGACCCCTCTTAAAGCCTTCAATACTGTCTCCCACCCTTTATTACTAACACACCTCTCTCACTTCTATCTCTCCCCCACAACTATAAACTGGTTCTCAAGCTATCTGTCTGACAGGCAACAAGCCGTCAAATGGCAAAACTCCATATCATCCTACCTAAGTACCCCTACAGGAGGTCCACAAAGCACCATACTTGGCCCCCGACTATTCAATATCTTTATTAATAACTTCCACACCACTATCTCCAATGCCAATGTAATTCAGTACACAGATGATTCAAAAATAACCTGCTCCACCAACTCCGTTTCAGAAATATTACTTAAAACACAAACTGCTTTCTCCACCACAGAATCTTGGATGTTCAGCAACCGCTTAGCTCTGAACCCAAACAAAACTAACATCATGATTTTTACCCCATCCAAATACACAATAGTACACAAAGATACTTTCAAAACCTATAGATCAATCAATGGATGAGGGCAAAGTCATTTACACTGCTTACATTTACCTGGCCAAGGCATTTGACACAATACCCCTATCGGGTATTGTTGACAAACTCAAAAGGTAAGGTACAAACCCATATGTCACCAAGTAGATAGCCAACTGGCTTACAGACAGGACCTAGGAAGTTAGACTTGGGCAGTCCACCTCTACAAAGAGGCTAGTCACAAGAGGTGTCCCTCAAGGATCAGTCCTTGGACCGCTCCTTTTTGTGATTTACTTCTCAGAAGTCAAGGCCAATGTCAGTGGTCTCTGGCTGACTAAATTTGCAGATGATTGCAAATTAGGAGCTGTCATTGAATCTCATACTGATACAAATATTCTCCAGGAGGGGCTGACACAGACAAATAACTGTCAGAGCCATGGACTAAAACTAAATGGCAAGAAATGCATAATTGTATCCCTTGGGAAGTCATTTATCCCTAGTGACTATCATATTGACAACACAACCCTTAGATATGACCCAATAGTCACGGACTTAGGGACACACATAGATAATAATCTAGCCTTTGATCATTGTGTGTCTACAGTGGTGAGGAAATAATTCTATGTTGTGCAACTTATAAACAAATGTATAGCATCTAAATCCAAGGAAGTCATTGTTCCACTGTATTTGGCATTCATCAGACCTATCCTTGAGTACAATGCCCCCTTTGGTATGTACCTAACCAGGCATATCTAACAATTGGAATGAACATCTACAGAGGTTTCTCACTAAAAAAATACAGGTAGTAAGTAATATGTCCTATGCAGACCACCTCAAGGCCCTATCCCTGTATTCTGTCTCCTACAGGCTTTTGAGGGGAGATCTATGCCTGGTATACAGAGCATTGCCAGACCCCTCTCTGATGAACCTCCTGCATATCCACAAAACAAACAGCACCAGAATTACCTGTTCTAAATACTTAACCCTTGCCTGTGGTATAAATAGGCCCTGTGAGAGAGATAGGTATGTATCTCAGACACTACCTCATCCATGGAACAGGCTCCCCATCCATGTGAAGCAAAATTCCTTCTTAACTCAACTGAAATGTAACTTAGACAATTGGATGGGAAACTGGAAATTTATCCATTGTCTGGCACCTATGTCTCCAAAGAACAGAGGTAACCTGTAAATGGTTCATCTCCCAGGCACATGCTTAAACTTATCAAGGGTATCAGAACTTGTCAGAGATTTGGGATGCATGGGTAGGCTTAAAACGGTCCTTGTGGTTGTTAGCCTAGTAAAAACCTATGAACCAATGAACCTATATAGCCAAACTAAATCCCTGACAGAAATTGTCCCACACTCAAAACTTTTCGGAGTAGTTATAGATTAACACCTAAAATTCGATATCCACATACAACAAAATATAAAAAAAACAGAAAAAAATTAGGATTGCTTTACAGTCACAATCAATACCTAACCCCCTCCACAATAAAAACCCTTGCATCCACATGCCTTCTCCTCTCTCATGTATGGCTCCCCTCTACTTATCAACCTCCAAGCCTCCCTAAAAACCAAGCTGGAAGCCTGCTACATTAAGATATCTAAATATGCAACAAATTCCAAATACTCCTCCCACCACTGTAATACACTTTGATCTCCAAATTGGCTAGAACTACCAAATTACCTTGACTACCTATAACTCACAACTGCTCACAAATTCAGCTTCAATCCCTCTGACTCTCCATCCCTTAATTCCATCTTCACTCCACCCTACCTCCCTAACAGGCCCCTTAGATCTGAGAACACAAATGTACTCCTAGTTCACAAGCCTAAATAACCTCCAAGACAACTTATCTTCTCTTTCTTCCTAGTCAAACAATGGAATGATCTCCCATTATCCCTTAGAACTAACCTTAACCCTGACAATTTTAAATCCTCTCTACACACTTACTTCTCCACTACCTGGAACTGTACGTGCTCATAATCCTATACTAACCTCTCCCCATAAAACCTCTTAGCTCTTCTCTTCACTGGCCTAATTACACAATATAGTTAATATATATGTGTGTGTGTGTGTGTGTGTGTGTGTGTGTGTGTGTGTGTGTGTGTGTGTGTGTGTGTGTGTGTGTGTGTGTATGTGTGTGTGTGTGTGTGTGTGTCTATATATATATATATATATATATATATATATATATATATATATATATATATATATAAACACACACACACACACACACACACACATATATATATATATATATATATATATATATATATATATATATATAAAGTCTGCATGCTAATGTCTAAAACTTGCTTTGTAAATTGCCAGTGTATGATACTACTTTCCATGTGCTTTTCAATTATATATCTGTTTCAATGTGTCAACACCCAATACTGCTAATTGTATTCCTGTACTTTAAGATTCTACTGTCTTTGTACTATGCAACTTCTATATTACTATGGAGCTTTTGAATTGTTATTTTAATGGTTGATTTGGGGAGGAAGTTTGTTCTGATGAAGTTCCCGTTTAATGGGTAAGAAAGCACTTAACAAATAAACCGTTGGAAGAATATCTTGCTTTGCTTTGGTATTGCCATTTTTCATTTGAACTTACGGTGTGTTGTTTCCACTCAATTGGACTTTGAACTGTTTTGTGGGTTTTATATTTGATGTCCTTCAAATGTTTTTGTTTTGGAGTTGGTTATTGTGTTTTCGTTTGATCGAGTGGCATCACACGGCTTTATTCTAATTACCTAGGAAGTGAAATAAGTGTTTTGTTAGCCTTTTACATCCCAAGGTTTTTATCTGGCAATATCCAAAACAACGGAACTATGGAAGCCCTCACTACTGATAACCGGGAGAGAATCTCCGGTACACAGGATTTAACTGGTGATGATTTTGATCTCTCTCTCCGGTCAACCAATCACCCCAGAATATTGACTTGACTATTCTTATTTTGGCATTGACTCAGCAAGTGACAGATTTGAATAAAAGGATGGATTCTCTTCAGGCTACTCAAATTGGAATGTCTCAGTTAGACGTTAGAAGGAAAGATTTTGGTACATTCCATTCCAGACCTATAATTCAAGGTGATTTCTCAGCCAAACCACTAGAGGGTAGTAAACAATCAAATAAAGAAGAATTGATGGTTAACTCCTCAGCTAAACATCCGCCACTTTCCAGTTTTAGAGAACAGATTATGAAAGAAGTGTCGTTCCCAGGGGACAATTTACATGATGATAGGCACGAACACCAAACATTTAATACCACAATGAAAGGTTTTGAACTTTTGTTGTTTAAGGTAACTGCTCTCCAATGTGACAATTTCTACCTTCAAGAGAGTTTAAAGAAACAACACATTCCTAAGGGGCTTAGACTGCTTAAATTTCCAAATGGTTTGAATACTAGTAACTGTGATACAGATGAACTTCTACAGCTTTTTGACCGTTTTGGTTTTGATTTAATGGAATTTATTATCAAGACTAATTGTAAACGTATTAATGGCATGTTGGAAGATTTAGATAAAATGAACAGGAAGCTTGAGAATGTTTTATTGTTTGAATTTAATATGGTTCAGTATGAAAAATTTTTTTGAAAATGTAGATTATAGTGTCAAAACTAATTTGGAACGTAAAAAGAAAAAACTTTTAAGAGACGATAATGAATATGTAAAGAAAAATGTTTATCCTTTTCCTTTTTGGTTCTCTAATGAATCCAATAGGGTTATTAATACAAACTCTGTTTTTGATTCGAGTCATCATACATCACTTATTTATAATAAGGTAGAAAGTACAGTTTTGTACCTACCATAAATGTAGATGTCCGATAGGAATGCATCTGCAGTCCTTACAAATGGGTTGTCCTGTCGTCAGGCAGCCCTTCGGTCGGCTGGATTCCAAAGTCTGGGTCTGGCCTCGGCTGGTGTCGCACTTCACCCAACGTCATAGCTGCAGTTATTCAGGTATAAAGGCATCAGCCGACGCCATTTTCCTCAGTGTTTCTTGCCCCAGATGCCAGGTGCCCTCTTGGAAGGCTAAATTTGGATAAATGCCAATGATTCCAAATAGTAGAGAGCAAACACAAAAAATAAGCATGTATGTACATATATACAAACAAATACACCATAATAGATCCCCCCCAAGCTAGCAGAAGGCTGGCAAATACCCTAGGAGTACCTCAGAGGGGAAGGTGGGTGGGTAATCCTGACTGCAGATGCATTCCTATCGGACATCTACATTTATGGTAGGTACAAAACTGTACTATGTCCTTCAAGGATGCATCTGCAGTCCTAAATGGGTAGAATACCATAGCTAAACAAGGGGAGGAGGAAAGAGTAGAGATTATGGTGTAGCTAGGATCCCTTGCAAAACAGCAGTGGCAAAACCTGCTCGGGATCTAGAGTATAAAGGTAAATTGTAATGCTTGGCAAATGTGTGCACGGAGGTTCAAGTAGCAGCCTCTATAATGTCCTTGGTAGCCACTCCTCGTAAGAAAGCTGTGGTAGTGGCTGTAGCCCTTGTGGAGTGAGGCCTGATGTTCTCTGGAGTTTTCTTTCCATGGTAGGAGTAACAAAATCTAATGCAATTTCCTATCCATTTGGAGATTGTCTGTTTTGAAATTGGTTTTCCTTCCTTTCCTGTGGCATATGCTACCAGAAGCTGGTCAGTTTTTCTATTGGACTTAGTCCTGTGAGGTAGTAGCGTAACTGTCTGTGTACATCCAAGGTATGCAAAAGTCTTTCTCCCCTGTTCCGTGGGTTTGGGAAGAATGTAGGTAGGTGGATAGCCTGATTTAATGATACTCTGGATACCACCTTAGGCATAAATGTAGGATTTGTTCTCATGGACACTCTATCTTGATGGAAGATCAGGAAGGGTTGCACTGCCATTAATGCCTGTAGTTCAGAGACCCTTCTTGCTGAAGTTATTGCCAGCAGGAAAGCAGTCTTCAGGATAAGTATTGTAATTCTGCTGTTGCTGCTGGCTCGAAAGGAGGAAGTGTCAATTTTTCTAGCACAAAGTTCAAGTCCCATGCTGGCAATGGTGGTTTCTGGGAGGTTTTACATTTTAATTCCTCTCAGAAACTGTCTGAGCAGGGGATGAGAAGACAGGAGGATCCAAGCTGTATTCTGCTGAAATAGCTGATGCATGTATCTTGATGGAAGAATAGGACAGGCCTGTGTGGAAGAGCTCTGCCAAGTACTCCAGGATGTTGGCCATGTTTACCAGAGTTACATCTTCTCCCTTTGCAGTACTCCAAATGAGATATCTTTTCCATTTTGCTGCATAATTCTTTCTTGTTGAAGGTCTGCGAGCCTCCAGGATTATGTCTTTAACCCTTTGGGATAAATTTGGGTTAATTGCTGTTATGTAATGTTCCAGGCAGTTAGCTGCAGAGTTTTCAGGTTTGGATGCAGGATGTTGTAGTTGTTCTGTGTTAACAGTAATGGGATCAGGGGTAGTGTCCATATTTGTTCCCGAGACATGCTCCTCAGTAATGGGTACCAATGTTGTCTTGGCCAGTCTGGAGCTATCAGAATGATCCTCGGACGTTCCTCTTTGATCTTGAGAAGCACCTTGTGCATCAAAGGAAGTGGTGGGTATGCGTATGCTGTCAGGTTTTCCAACTGAAGATAGGAGTCCACCTTCCAAGCAAGTGGGTGGTACGTCCTTGTGCAGAATTTCGTTAGCTGGTGATTGACTGGGGATGCAAACAAGTCTATTTGTGGTAATCCCCATTCCCTTGTGATGGCTTTGAAGATGTCCAGATGAAGCATCCATTCGTGGGCATCTGTGGTTGTTCTGCTTAATATGTCTGCTAGAATGTTTTCTTTTCCCGGTACAAAAATTGCTTGTAACTGAATGTTGTAGCTCAGGGCCACATCCCATAGGTCCAGGGCCAGCCGGCATAGAGGATATGAATGGGTGCCTCCCTGTTTGTTGATGTACCACATAACTGTGGTGTTGTCTGTCCTTATCATCAACTGACCTTCTTGGAGAAATGGTCTGAATGACTGGATTGCCAATTTTACTGCCAGCATTTCCTTTAGATTTATGTGTAGGCGCAGCTGGTCTTGAGTCCATAAGCCTTGTATGCACTTGTCCAGCATGTGTGCCCCCCAACCGAAGTCTGAGGCATCTGTCGTGATGGTTTGGCTTGGTTGGCTGTTGCTGAAGGGCAATCCTGTGTTTGATTGACAGGCCTGAGCCCACCATAGGAACTCTTGTTTCAGGCATGGGATTATTGGGATTTTGGTTTCTAGGCTGTGCTTGTGTTGGGACCACAAATTCTTTAGGTACCACTGTAGCTTTCTCATATGCAGTCTGGCATGAGGGACCAGAATTATGCAGGATGCCATGAAGCCTAGAGCTTGCAGTACTTTTCTTGCAGTTAGGTGGTTCTGCTTTGTTAATGCCAAGAAGTAGAGAGGTAGTTGCTCTTTCTTTTCTGCAGTTAGGAATGCCATTTGTTTTGATGTGTCCAGCTCTGCACCCAGAAAGGTTATTCTTTGGGATGGAATCAGCCTTGACTTTTTTATATTGACTGTGTATCCCAAGGCTTGCAGCAGGTAAATGACTCTTTGTAAGTCTTCTGTCAGCTTGTTTTTGTTGTTCGCTTGTATCAGGCAGTCGTCCAGGTAGGGATAAATTTGGATTCCCTGAAGTCTGCAATGAGCAATTACTGATGCCAGGCATTTCGTGAACACTCTGGGTGCAGTAGATAAGCCAAAGGGCAATGCTGAAAATTGATAATGCTCTGATCCTGCAAGAAATCTGAGGTATCTTCTGCAAATTGGTCTTATGGGGACGTGCAGGTATGCCTCCTTGAGATCTAGAGTTACCAGCCAAGACTCCTTGCCCAGCATGGGAAGAAGCTGCTGTAGGGTCAGCATTTTGAATTTTGGAACAATAAGGAATGTGTTTAAAGTGGACAGGTCTAGAATGGGTCTCCATTTGTTTTCTTTTCTTGGTACCAGGAAGAGTCTGGAGTAAAATCCCTTTCCTTGCTCCATAGATGGTACCTTTTCCACAGCTCTCATTCTTAATAGCTGAGATATTTGCTTTAGAGCTTCTGTCCTCTGAGTAGGTGGTAGGTTTGGCATTCCTCTCTTCCCTGGTAGAGTATGGAAATGGAACCTGTAACCTTGGTCTATAGTTTGCAAAATCCATTTTCCCTTGTGATGCAATGCCAGTTTTTTGAAAATAAGGTTAGTTTTCCGCCTAAGGGTGCTTCTAGTTGTTCCCTGGTAGGCGGTGCCACTGTCAAGTCACTGTGATTGAGTTGTTGTAGTGGTGGTGGCTGCGTCCGTGCCTCGCTGGTTGTTACCTTGCCATTGGCGTCCCCTGTAGGCACCCCTGGATTGGTTTCTGCCTCTTGAACGCCTATTCCTGCCTCTCTGAGCCTTAGAGGAGTCTGGAAAGGACCAATTCTTGGAGGGCCAGTTCCTGCTAAACCTTGGAGGTTGAACCTGTAAGAAATCTTTCACCGTTTGTACAGATTTCGCCTTCTCTTCCATCTTTTTTAGTACCTGCTGAGCAGGGGAACCAAATAAATTGACCTTGTCCATGGGTGTATCCAAAAGCTTTGATTTGACATGGTCTGGTAATGCCTGTTCTTTCAACCATGCATGTCTCCTGATAACTGTGCCAGTCATGGCTGATCTAAAGGAAGCCTCCAGTGCATCATAGCCACATTTTAAAGAATGGTTACTAACCTGCTGTATGTTATGTACCATTTCCTGAACATATTTTTATCTAAAGATTCTTCAGAGGAAAGCTTTTTAGTTAACTGGTCAAGCATAAACTCTTGATATTGAATCATATGAAATTGGCAGTTCAAAGCCCTAGCTGACAAGGTAGCAGAAGTGTAAACTTTTTTACCCCATCTCTCTAAGGACCTGGATTCCCTTTCAGAGGGAGGGTTCTTAGTAGAAGTAGCAGCTACAGCTTTAGGGCCCTGGGAGATAGTCTCTGGATCTGCAAAGGAGCCTTGTATAAATGGTGATGAGTGTCCGGGACCCTGTAGAACCTATCGGGCTTAGCAGGAGCCGGAGGTAATGAATCAGGAGCAGTGCAAGCATCATTAAATGCATCATCTATAACAGAAAGAACTGGAGGTATAGCTAAAGGCCTATGTTGTGGTAAATGTAGAAAGGTTCTAAGCCTTTTCTGGAGTCTGAGAAATCTTGGCCCTGCCACTGAAATTGTTCCCTCATAGCATGCAAGGTTTCCCCAAAGGAAAATTCCTCAGGTGGAGAGGCTGAAGGAATGGACTCTTCAGCATCAGAGTCTTCGTAGGGAGAATAAGAAGCCTCAGGAGGGTCTGTATGTTCTGATTCATCAGAGGAACCATCAGTGGATACTGGTTCAGGGGGCTCTGCTCTAGGTCTCTTTTCTGGAGGTGGGAGAGGACCTGTCTGGATGAGGCTGGGATCACGAATTAAAGAAATTAAATCCTCAGCCAAAGAAAGCATATGAGAGCTAGTGCTGGGCCTGTGTGAGGGGGGTTTGGCAGGCACAGTTTTTGAAGCTTTGGCTGCTTTAGCCCTGGCAAAGGCCTTAATAGACATGGCTGCAGGAGGCCTAGCAGCTCCAAGTGCAGGGGTTGAAATATCCAGGGGAATTGTGTCTGATAACTCCTGAGAAACCGCAACAGAAGGTTGGATTTCAGAAGCCGATTCTACCAGGTTAGAGGAGGCCTCGGTAGAAGGCATGGTTTCGGCTGGAGAAAGAACCGCTTGCTCGGTTTCAGCCAAAACCGAGACACTCGCGGTTTGCTTAATGGCGGTTTCGGCCGAGACCGCGGACCGCGAGTGTCGGTTCTTTTCTTTTCGTTTTTTGGAAATTTGCGTTGTCAGAGGATCCGACGGCATAATGCAGGCAAAATCAGAGCTGAAAATTTGTTCAGCAAACTCCGACCGACGTCTAAGCGTCCGTCGGTTAAAAGAAGCACAGGCTAGACAAGCTGCTACGTCGTGGTCTGGGCCTAAACAATGTATACAGTAGGAGTGGAAATCTTTATGAGGTATTTGTTTCCCACAAGATAAACAGTTATTCACTTTCTCTGACATTGGCTGAGGCAAGAAAGAGTCCCCAATGGGGTACTTAGCTTTTTAGAAGTCTTCGAAGTAGTATTCGGTAGTAGTAATCTCTGGATCTGACCGACCGGCACTTGCGAACAGCTTCTGCTTCGGGCGCCACGCGGCAAGAAAGACTGGGGACAATGGCGTCAGCTGATGCCTTTATACCCGAATAACTGCAGCTATGACGTCGGGTGAAGTGCGACACCAGCCGAGGCCAGACCCAGACTTTGGAATCCGGCCGACCGAAGGGCTGCCTGACGACAGGACAACCCATTTGTAAGGACTGCAGATGCATCCTTGAAGGACATCAAGAAGGTAGAGAACAAGACCATATAGTGGATGATTACAATATGGAATTTCCCCCTATTAGAAGGTCTGAACGCCTCGAGAATAGGAACAAACAACAACAACAAAAAGTTTTTTAGGGGATGTACACCAACCCAGACCTAACAACAGGGGGTACAAAAGGGGTGGGTACAGAAACAATTATCAATAACAGAAGTAGTTAACGAAAATAATATTCAGGTGACTCACAATAGTATAATGTTTTCAAAGGATGGCTTTAATATTTATAATTATACAGATTTAAGTGTTGATACATATTTTACACTAAATAATGACAGGAACTGAGCGACAGTGAGAAAATCAAAATAATCAGAGCAATGCAGAAATTAAAATCTTCACTTTTAATATAAAAATAGTAGGATAAGCGCTTTCGCAAGTAGCTTCATCAGATCCATAAAAAAACAGATACTGAATACATATATATATATATATATATATATATATATATATATATACCTGCAGGTAATGACTCATACTCCTAATTAGATAGCATACAAGCTACTACCCATCATTTTTTAAGCGACAGATAATATATAACACAATAGACAAAAAAATATATATAAAATTCATCATATAGCACTACTGAAAAATAAATTACAGAGAAACACCAAATTGCATTCATACTTATCTAAACATTTTAACTAGGATTTTTTTTTAAATTACACAAAGCTACATATATATTATAGATTGATACCTATTATATGAAAATGTAGATATATCAGTATGTGATATTTCATTTAATATTTCTGAGTTGTTTTAATTTTGGCCTTATAGAGGCTCTCTCATTCAGACCAAAACCTTTATCAGCCCTTAGTAAAATAATCCATCCAACTTTTGCCATTTTATTGATAGTAACACTCAGTTTTTTCAACCAGACTTACGGAAAATTTTTGAGATACAAGTCGATGCCAATTGTATGACATCAGATGTGGTTTATTTGGCTACTTGTCAATCCTGCCCATCATTCTATGTAGGCAAGACCAACTTCCCCTTAAGAGATAGGATGAGGGAGCATGTTTACCACATGAAGAGAGGTACATTGCATAATGCTCTAGCTAAACATATTATATCACATAATAATGAACATCACTTTTTATTTAAGGTGCTAGAAGCTATTTCTCCAAATGTAAGGGGAGGTGATATTAGAACTTACACAGAAAGCAAGGAGATGCAATGGATTATTTTACTAAGGGCTGATAAAGGTTTTGGTCTGAATGAGAAAGCCTCTATAAGGCCAAAATTAAAACAACGCAGAAATATTAAATGGATCTGATGAAGCTACTTGCGAAAGCGCTTATCCTACTATTTTTATATTAAAAGTGAAGATTTTAATTTCTGCATCGCTCTGATTATTTTGATTTTCTCAATGTCGCTCAGTTCCTGTCATTATTTATTGATTCCAAAACTTTTTTACTGTTATTCTGAGCGTTTACCTGCCCTAGTGGATCTTCCTTGCTGTTTTATTACATATTTTACACTGTTTAAGAAAGGATTTAAATATATTCCAACTTGTAGAACGGAAAAAGTGGATGCAATTACAGAGTTAAAGCTTTATACTAGAAAACTAAACTTTAAGATTATGTTTGAAGGAGCGTTAACTAAAAATTATACAAACCAACAAGGTGGCAAACAAATGTTTAAAAAGAAAAGTAGTTTCAACCCCCCACTACACCCCTTAATTACGACGTTTGAAAAAGCATGTGAGGTGGATATTCAAAATGAATTGATTAAACACAATTCTATTAAAAGATTCAACTTGAGTAGAGAAGAGTTTACTCTATTAAATAATTTAAGAGCAAGTAAGTCACATAGAATTATGTAGCCGGACAAGGGGGGGGTAGTATTGTTTAATTCACTAGACTATGTAAATTAACTTACTCTTATTTTTTCAGACACAGAGAAATATCAAATATCATCTAGGAATGAAATTAATTTAGCACATAGGAAAATTTCATATTTTTTGGAAGATTCCCTACTTCAGAAAGTAATTTCAGAGGAGCTTTACATTTTTTTAAAAACAGAACATCCTTATATACCTACAGCTTTCGGCATTCCCAAAATCCACAAAAGTATTCAAAAACCTCCTTTTAGGGTAATTATATCAGCACACAATAGTTCTATGTATACCCTTAGCACTTTTGTGGATAGAATATTGAAAGATTCTATAAAAAATGTGGATTATTTATTGAAGGATTCATGGGATTTTTTGTCGAAGTTTAATGAAAGATGGTATAAAGCTGAAGTTATTTTTTCTACAATAGATGTAGTAGATTTATTTACTTCAATCCCACATAAAGAGGGTTTGGAATTAATTTATGAAGCCATAAGGGAACTCACAACACTTTCAGATACTATGATTAAGTTTATTATGGCCTCAATGGAATATATTCTACTTAATAACTATTTTATTTTTGAAGGAGAGTTTTTCAAGCAAATACAGGGAGTGGCAATGGGGCCGCTTGTGCTCCTATTTATGCTAACCTTGTTCTTTATGCATGGGTAAAAAACATATTTTTTTCAAGTTCATATTCACGGAAATGGTTAACTTATCATCGTTTCCTGGATGATATTTTTATCCTGTGGAATTATTCAAAACTTAGTTTTAATAATTTTCTTCAATACATTAACCAAGTTTGTACATTTTTTAGGTTTAGTGCTAATTGTTCTGAAGAGGAGATAAGTTATTTAGATGTTATGATTATTAAAGATAAAATAAGTAACAAGTTTGAATCTAGAATATACAGGAAGGATACTTTCTCAAAAAGTTATTTAGATTTTCAAAGTTGTCATCCTTTTTGTACAAAAAAGAATATTTTTAAGGGACAGCTGGTTAGGGCGGGTAGAATGTGTTCAAAGAAGGAAGCATTTTTACAAGAAGTTTCTACCATTTCTGAAATGTTCAGAGTGAGAGGTTATCCAAATTATTTACTGCAGAATATTGCTGAACAAGTAATCAGAGGGTGGGGGGTAAGGTACAAACCCCTACTGGCTAGTGGTGAAATTATTCACCGACACAACACTCAATATTCCACCCAGAAATATTTTAAAACTAGTATGATTATCACCTATGGTAATGGAGATAAACAACTGAAAGAAATTATTAAAAGAAACTGGATTATTTTTAAAAGAAATATTGAAATTTTTAAAAGTTTAGGAAATGCACCAAACTTTATTTATAAAGTTGGAAAAAATTTAAAATATTTAACAGAGCATTATATTTCACCCAAGAGTATGTTGTTGAAAGGGACCACCAGATGTGGTCATTGCAATCAATGCCAGTTTGTTTTGAATCATGATGTGATACATATAGCAGATAATGAAAAGGATATTTTTCTGCAGAAAGGTAACTGCGACACTAAAGGCATTGTTTACATTGCTATTTGCCAAACCTGTTCATTTTATTATGTGGGAAAAACAGAGAGGAGATTTAGGCATAGGACATATGAACATATTTATGCTATATCTAAGGGAAATGTGAACAACGCCTTGTTTAAACATTCAATAACATGTCAGGGCTTTTCAAAATGTATGTTTGGCATTTTAGAGGTTATTAGACAGAACCCTAGGGTGGTTGGTGGGAATTAAATGTTGACTTGAGGGAATTTTATTGGATTATTAAGTTAAATGCCTTGACAAAATCAGGACTTAACGACTTTTTATCTTTGTTGCCTGTGTTAAAGAAAAGGGCATTAAAATTTTAAACTACAAGTTTTTTTAAGCATTTAAACATAGTGTTTTTTAAGAGATTAATTTTCTTAAGAGATTAATTGTTTAATTGATATTTTATCATATCTAATTAAATGAATTGTTATTTTAATGGTTGATTTGGGGAGGAAGTTTGTTCTGATGAAGTTCCCGCTTGATGGGAAAGAAAGCGCTTAACAAATAAACCGTTGGAAGAATATCTTGCTTTGCTTTGGTATTGCCGTTTTTCATTTGAGCTTATGGTGTGTTGTTTCCACTCAATTGGACATTGAAATGTCTAAACCTTGCTTTGTAAATTGCCAGTGTATGATACTACTTTCCATGTGCTTTTCAGTTGTATATCTGTTTCAATGTGTCAACACCCAATACTGCTAATTGTATTCCTGTACTTTAAGATTCTACTGTCTTTGTACTATGCAACTTTTATATTACTGTGGAGCTTTTCTCCCTGGGCCTCCACTGAAAATGGGCTCAGTATGGCCCAGTGGACATCCCCAGTTAACAAACTGCAAATAAATAAATAAATAAATAAATACTGATAAATATATTAAACAAATCAAAGCCTTCAAAACTGCACAAGTTGTATGCATGAGTATTCATGGAAATGATTTGTCATAACATATCTCTAATATGTTTGAAATATAACTTATAAATTATCATCTTGTTGTTAAACCCCAAATTCCAGGATTGTCTTTATCCAGTCAGTCTTAAATTAAATTGCTTACATACTAAGTTCAAAAATGCAATTTATCACATAATTTCACAATCTCAGTACTGCATTATGTAATAATCAGCATTAGTACATCAGGCAGTGAGTGAAAGTAAGGCTGCCTTTCTATGTGTAATATCATTCGATGTAGAGGGTCTTTTCCCCTGTTGCTTCCCAGCTACCTGGGAATGTAAAGTAGGGGCCACACTCAAAAGAGCAATGGACATAAGAACACCTTACGCCTTCCACTTTAAAATGTCATTGCTGTTTAAATTTTCTTACTTCATAAGTAAATACTAAGGGCTCCCTCCAAATTTTGTTTGCTTTCTTCATCTTACCTGCTGCTAAATATTCCAGCCATAAGGAGGCCATAAACCCATTGTAGTCCTATCTATAAGTTTACTGGTAATGAACATCACAACTTTAGGTATAATTAATAAAATAGGTAGTTTAAAAATAAGATACTTCTCTATAGGTAATGTGTATTTCTGTATTTTCTGCCCTTTAACTATACAACTTATTCAGCACCCTATTTAGTACAGTAAGCACTGATTATGTACTTTCCTGGAAGGTCCTGAACATGTGGTCTGTTTGCCTCATAGTTGGTTGTTTTGATCAAAGTTTTTAATACAAAACAGTCCCTGGGATTCAAGAAGCTCGGCGCAAGAATGGTTTTAGCCTTGGGCCGAGCATCCTCACTATAGATGGCGCAGCAGCGCCATATGAATATGTATGAGGGCACACCACAGCACTCTCAACGTGCACAGGAAACATGTGCGAGTGCATGGGGCATGTACAAGTGCTCTACGGAGGCGTAAACATGCCCCGACACTTGCAAAACCTACTATGCCTACTAGTAGAGCACGCCCATAATAGTAAGTCAGTAATTCAGTGTTTGTGGATACCGAAATGTATGCTAAGCATACGAGAGTGTCCACAAACAGTGAAATAAAATTGAAGTAGTAAACACACAAGCACATAGTGGAATGTTGAGCCCTGTCCCTAGAACTTTCACAATTAGATTCCCTGTCCCTGTGTCTCTATTATACATTCAAATTGCTGCAATATCGAAGGTGTAAGCAAAGCGCAGCGTGTCTGCACATCGCTGCCCTCCGCCGAGCGTAGCTTACACATCATATTCATTCAAATAGAGCAAAACATGTGGAATCAAAGTGTCAATAGTGTAGTGTTTAGAGCATCTGCCTAACAAACAGGCATTCACGGTTCGAGCCCAAAAATAGCACATATCATTTTCCATGTGGAATGAATGTCATTTTGCCATAAAACCAACATAAGAGTATCGCATTAGAATAGATATAGCTTAAATATCATTCAAGCAAAGTGGCACTGTCATAATGAATAAGGTACTAGTAAGCAGGTGTAAGCACAAATAAGCAGCAGTAAACACATATAAGTACCAGTAAGCAAGTCTGAGTGCACTTCAGCATGTCTAAGCAGTGCCCAGCATAGGAAATGTATATAAGTATATACAGATATATAAAATATATATACACACACACACACACACACACACACACACACACACACACACACACACACACACACACACATATATACGTATATATATATATATATATATATATATATATATATATATATATATATATGAAGAAAGAACGATGTAACAATAAAGCATACAAAAGGAATGAAAAGGGAATCAACAGCAATCCCAGTATTATATAGCACTGTCAGCATATGTCATATCCAGCTGGGCAGGAGTGAGCAAAGCACTGCTACTCACACCACAGGCAGGATATTACCAGTGGGAGTAACATTGTTGATTTGCTAAGTCTTTGTTACACACAGAGGGTAGTCCCTGGTGGGACTACCCAAAAATTGATAGACCATTTGGCCATCCGAGCATTACACAAGCAAGGTCAGGTATGTTCAAAGACTAAATGGTGGGAGAGCCTGAGAATACATGGGTTGGGACAACATACATGTAGGGCCCCTAACGCTCAGAAGAGGGCAATGTGTGGAGGTGTGTCATGGCTGTGATAACAAGTGGACAATGGATGGTATGCATGTATTTTGAACACGGGTGGAGTGGAGGAACTATCAGTATGAAATTGTGCATCCAAATAAAAATATAAAAACTAGTAAACAAGATGTAGAAGCAGTCCGATACACATCCAAATAAAATTTAATGCCTTATAAACACAAATAAAACAGACATATTTAGCGCTTTCACCTCTCTCAGGAGACTTCATCAGAATACAATTAATGCCGTTTCCTCTGCCATTTTATATACAAATTAAATCATTAATTGTGTCACCAATCAAATTCCATTTGGCAAATGTTCTCATTAACATTTAAAAAAACATATATTTAATACTATGTCACTGAATGCTTTAAAAACAATACAAACAAAGTAGAATAATGAATTTATATATTCCCTACCTTTATATTTATAAATATGTGTTTAAAAAAAATCTTAAAAATGTTTGATTAGTTTAAATGTATTTAAGTTATATTACTAGCCCTTTCTACTAACATAGGCGTAATAGAAATTATTTTATTCAGCCCTGGTGGAAGCATAGCTGCTAATTTCAGCTGCCAAACAGTTTCTTTCTTCTTTAGCAGAATTTTCCAATCCTCCCCTCTGGGGTTCAAATTCACCTTATCCAGTATTCCAAAAGAGAATTTCATAAATGTAGGACAAGAAAGGGAATGCTTGTACAGAGCATTGGTCATCTTTTTGTTTTTTATATCATTTGTGTGCTCATAAATTCTAGTTTTAAATGCGCGCTCAGTTTTGCCCACATAAAACTGGGGGCATGTCTCACACAATGCTAAATAGACCATCTATTAGTATTGCAATTCCCTCTCTTAAAAAACACTCTGTTTTGTCCACAATTCTCCAATTTCACAACCCTTTCTTTCATGATAAATGAACATTGCCCACATATTCCACAAGCTCTAGTGCCTTGAGTCGTGTTGTCCTCCATTTCAATTTTTTGTTCAAATAATCTCTTAAAGTTTGGTCCGGTTTTAGTGATGAAAATAGATTGACTTCCCAATTTTTCAGCCACTTCTTTATTGATTTTAAAAATATTCCAGTTATGTTTTAAAGCTTCCTGAATTCTACCAGTTAGATGGTTATGCTCCAGAACACAGGCTTTACTGTAACTCTTAATAGCTTCCAAATTTACTTCTTTAGTTAGACCAACCCCCAACAGTGGCTGGAACCACGTCCCCCACTTACTATACACATCATAAATTATCCCATCTACCAAGGGCATAGGATACCGCTTTCATAAAACATATGTGCAATTTTATCAAGCTCCCCACTAATATCCTCATGATGTGAGGTCATCCGGGCAACTCTTATTGCCTGTCCCTTGATAATGCTCTTCTTTTGAACCAAGGGGCGGTTACTACTGAAGTCTAAATAAGAGTTGCAAAAAGTATCCTTCCTGAATACTCTAGATCTAAAACCATTTATATCATGTGTAATAAGTGTATCCAGGTAATTAATCCTATCCTCGTGAAAATTATACCTGAATTTTAAAAATTTCATTGAATTATTTAGATAAAACATAAATCCCTCAATTTCAGCCACTGTTCCTTTCCATAAAATAAAAATATCATCCAAGAAGCAGGAATACAACCATATTTTATCCCAATGGGGGCAGCCTATCACAAATCTATTCTCCCATCCTAAAATAACTAAATTGGCATATACCAGTGCACAGGCTGCACCCATGGTGACCCCTCAAATTTGTTGGTAATATTCCCCTTTAAACCAAATAAAATTATTTTCCAACACCAAACTCATTAATTCACAGATCAAGGTCACCTACTCATGGGTTAAATCTGAATACTGAAATAAAGTTTCTTCAAAAAGTTCTAACCCTTCCACTTTGGGTATAACTGTAAAAAGGTCCTTTATATCTATAGTTAGGAAAATCAATTCCTTGGACCACAGTTCTTTTTTATGGATTATATTTAATTATGGAGCCAGAGGTGCCAGGGTTGGATGGGCTGGTTCTAATTGGACCGCCCCATGGAGGTCAGCGAGTTTGCTATAAGTATATATGCATACACACATGCAGACATCAATATGTAGAAGTACATTCTCTGTAACACATCCATTCCATTTGCAGACATAAATAACATGAATGTGCCCTTATAAACCTCGACAGTAGATAGAATAATAGGTTGTGCAGAAGAGGGATGGGATGAAACTGCTAAAACGCAGAAGTGTGTACAATGTCCGAAGTCAGTGCTGTGCTGAAAATAATCAAATGTGAGGACTTTCCCACACATGAAATCATTCCTGTGATCTGCCTGCTACAGCAACGCCAATAACTAAACCGGTCTATTTGTAAAAGAAACACGCCGAACATGTACATAATTAGGGTCTCATGTGTAAAGTTGCATTACCACATAGTCATACTTATTAGTTTATTGTAGTGTCATGTTAACAGGAGTAAGGATGTAATGAAGTATAGAGTCTAATCTTGACATAAACACATGTGTGTCCCATGTGGGACAACCCAAAAATTGTGAATAGTATTCTTTTGGACGCTCATGTCACCAATATTTGTGGACTAAAAGTTTGGGAGTTCTGAGGATACATGGAATGAGTCAACTGATGGGATTGGTCTATAGGAGTAGGGAGTGGCCAATGAGTAGTGGTGTGGATACACCACAAATCCAACTGGAGAATGGATGACTGCCATGTTAGGGAGGTGTTGGGGTGTGTGTTTGGGGAACCAGGAGCCATGGGTATATGGGTATATATGCAAATGAAGCAGCACAGCAATAGTGTATTGGTTAGAGCAGCCACCTAATGAACAGACATTCCCGTACTGAATTCCACTGTATCACATACCATTTAACATTGGTAATCTGTACATGAACATATTGCAACATCTGTCCACTGTATAACCTGCAAAATATCAATTAAAAGTTAACTGGAGTGAAGTGTCAGTGTCATAATGAATAAGGCACTAGTAAGCAGGTCAAGCATATATAAACACCAGTAAGCATGTGTAAGTGCATTTGCACAGGGTATGTATTGCTTTACAGACACACACACACACACATATATATATAGACACATATGTATATATATATATATATATATATATATATGTATTTGGTTGCAGACGTATACATATATATATATATATATATATATATATATATATATATATATATATATATATATATATATATATATGTGTGTGTGTGTGTGTGTGTGTGTGTGTGTGTGCGTGTGTGCATAGATATACACAGATATACAGCTATGATAGGAAACAGCACACAAGAATGACATATGTTCACAGGCTATGCCAATGGAAGTGAGGAGCACAAGCAAGAAACATGAAACACGTAGCATGACCTTCCACCCCCCCAGCTGGACACGGGAAACATACACACAAACAATGTAAAATGTCCACTTCTCCCTAGACCACAGGCAGGATACACCCGGGGGGGTACACAGTGCACCCATGAATTCTAATCTTGGAACACAGACAGGAGTGTCCCTTGCGGGACACCCCAAAAATTGGCAAGACCAAAAGAAGGTGATAGACTGAACATTCTGGCTGGGGTGTATACACACTCGGAATACAACGGTGGGAAACCCTGATGACCCATGGGCCAAGATAATTGTATGAAATGGGTCCCGTGAAGTGGAGAGTGGGCAGCGTGTAGTGGTGTGTCCAGAACAGACCAGGACCCAGAGTAAGGATGGGTGCTGTTGAGGAGGTACGGGTGGGGGAACTATGGGTAGCTACTTATGGGTCTAGATGTGCAGGTGTTGGCTGATGTGGGCCTATATGGACAGCCCTAGGGATGTAAGCAAATGTGTTCATTGGGGAGAGGCATTGCCCAATGAGCAGCCACACCTACTATGAGTCCCACTGCAGCAAAGTGTAATCTATATGGCAAGGAACGGAATAACCAGATGTAGACGTATATATGTAGAGGTATGTGTGTGTATATCTACCCATAGTGACATAGAGATAAGCCTCTCCCTCTCCGTAGTAAAAACGTATACATACAGAGACAGAATACATATACATACCCACATATAAATATATACATATTCAGACACCCATAGACCCATATGTTGTGAGATATATATATATATATATATATATATATATATATATATATATACATATATGTATATATATATATAGACAGCAAAATTTAAATATACATGTACGCATACATATACAGATATATCTGTATATAGTAATGTAAATAGATGGGTCTACTTGAAAACACCGACATGCCAAAACACCGACGACGAGAACACCGAGACCGAAAGATCAACAACTGAGATGACCGACAGTTTAAAAGCATGATGCTGAGAACACCGACATGTTAAGGTAAGTGTGCGATAGTGACAGACTTTAGGGTTAGGGGCGGGTTAAGTGAGTTAGGGTGCGGGTAAGGGCGGGTTAAGTGAGTTAGGGTTAGGCTGTGGGTTAGGTGAGTGTGCAATAGTGATGGACCTTAGGGTTAGGATTTGGGTTAAGGTTAGTGCATAGATAGTTGTGTATGTAAGGTTTAGTGTAGGGTTGTAAGGTTTTTGGTGTGCTAGTGTTGTGTGTGTGTTTTTCGGAAAAGGTATTTGTTTTGTTTTGTTGATTGTGGGGATTGGGTTTGTCAGGCATGTGAAGTTTCGTGCTTTTAAACTGTCGGTCATCTCAGTTTTTGATCTTCCGGTCTCGGTGTTCTCGTCGTCTGTGTTTTGGCGTGTCGGTGTTTTCAAGTAGACCCAAATAGATAGATATATGTGACTGTAAATATAAACATGTATAGGTAGGATATGATACAGCAGTTACGAGTAACATATGTTCACAGGCCATGCATATGGGGGTGAGGGGTCCAATAAACAAACATGTAACATGTAGCATCAACCCCCCTACCCCCGCAGCTAGGCCGGTGAGACATACAGATGCACAATAAAGGTAAGCACACCACTGCTTCCCAGACCATTGGCAGGATACTACCAGTGGGAGAGACCTGCCAGGTCTAATTTTGAAACATAGACATCGATGTCGCTTCTGGGACACCAAAAATTATTGGAGGCAGTCCCGGTAATGACTTATGAAACCAGGCTGTAGATGTACACAGACCAGTAGGTTGTGCAAGCCTGATAGCTCATGGGTTGACACAATGTGCAACATGTGTCCCGACATGGGGGAGAGTGGGCAGTGTGTAGTGGTGTGTTTATACCCCACCTGCACCCACAGTAAGGATGAGTGCTGTAGAGGAGTGGCAGGTGGGGGAACTATGGGTATACAATTATGGGCCTAGGCATGCAGGTGTTGGCTGGCGCAGTCATATTAGGACCCCCCCGGGGATGTAAGTAATATTCTGAAATGGGCATAGCTGATGCCCATACCTCTCATCCCCTAAGAGCACATCCACTGGACAGGACATAAACCATTGGGGGAACAAATAGGGACCATACCTCTGAAATGTCCCCGATTTCCAGGGACATCTCTGATTTCGACTCAGTTTCTAACTCTGTCCCACATAATCTCTCCTAAAACTAGTGGCATTTGGAGGAAAGGTGGTGAATTACATGTAATGAATAATGACAACAATTAAGAGTTATAAACATCATTTACCACAGAAAATGTGTATGAATTCATATGCTCTGAGTCTGTCAATGTGTTAGGTTAATAGCACCAATAATTTAAATGTGTCCCTGATGTTATTATGCATGTCCCTGATTCAGTTTGTATATTTCCCCAATCGTATGAGAGGTCTGATAGGGACAAAAAGCACATATTCCACTGACAACCTTAGAAAGATGATAGAATATTAGGTATGCAGTAGCATGACTCGGCTGAAGGATGTGGGTTACAAAACTCAATTACTTGTTTGTATTGAAGAGTATTAGTCCCCATGTATTAGCCAAACAGGTGCAGATTGTAAGAGGAACACACCAGTAATATGAATCAAACTGTGGACAGGTTGCGGATTCCGTACAGTCGAACCGCATGCTGTCACCTAATGGGCAGCCATTTCCAATACTGTAGGCATGTAATCTGATGTGATAGGCATCATAAGGTAATATCGTAGTCCTCACTCCCACCCAGGGGTGTGAGTGTCAGATGCAAACACCAAATGCACTGCATTTGCTAGTGCGGGAGCAAGCAGGTGTAAGCCTGTTTGTCCACCAGTATGTAAGTATTACACTGGTAAGGCAATGTAGAGGCTAACTGAGTGTAAGAAACTGTAACCAGAGGTTAGCATTGCTTAGCACTGCGTAAACCTATGCACACCTGCTCACAACTGCTTTAATGTGTCTTAATCACTCCGTATCCAATGGCCTTGTTCTGCCCAGCAACAAAATAAATGGCTTCTGCAAGGCTTGAAACAACAACAACCTGCACACACAGCTATTGTGATTTACCACTAAGCCATGGCAGATATACAGACATTGGACCTTATCACAAACGTATCATCCAGCGCAGTCATTCAACAGTATAGGAAATGTATTCCATCATGTAGATGTATGTGTGAGTGTTTTTTTCCAGCATATAGATACATACAAATATATAGATATATCAAGGACATCCCATGTGACAACAAAGCATCACAAAGGAATGAAAAGGGAAACACCAGCAATGCCTGCATTGTGTAGTGGTGTTGTCCTATGTAATATCAAGACTCCCTCAGACAGACATGTGCCATTCATACACGCAAACATTTGTACATTGGCCATATACATCACTCTGTGCATGTTATTTACATTAACACAACAGTTCCTGTCTAATCATTATGTGAAAACAGTACTCTTGCAAGGTGCTGTGTGCGACGTCATCATGATGGTAAAGGTAAATGGGGTAACCATAGAGGGACCAGTAGTGTTGTGTTTACAATGGGGTCATCCGCATCACGTGTATCTGGAACATTTAGGAGTCATGTGCATACTAGGATTGTGCGCCTGAGAGACAGGGGTGAGGACAACTGGAGTATGTTGTGATGCATATTAAAAGGGTTACATGTGTCCAGTGGACACGTGTGTGAAATGGACAGCTATGTATGGGGCAGATGTTGTTCTAGGAACCAACTGGCCTTTTGTTTCCGTAGGGTGAGAGTGGGATGTGGGGGAAGGAGAGTAGGTATGCTCATGGAGGATAGGTAGGGTAGGATGACAGACAAGACAGCATACAGGGTCAGTATATGACACATGTGGGAGGATACACCTTGGACAGGGAGTGGAGTTCGGCAGTCACAAGCCCATGAGCCCCCAGATGGAAACAGTGGGATGGAGATCCCCAGCCATGGGTAGCCGCCACTTCGCCAAAACAGCTGCAAAGGTGGTAGTGCCGGGGGCTGTCCAGGAGGGGCAGCCTCACTCTGTGAATGTGACACTCTGCACTTGAGCTGGCGTATCTGGCCTCAAAACCCCTTATTGAGCCCCCTACGCACCACATCCGGGACTGTACGACAGCGGACATGTTCCTGTCTGGACCTGCTCCCAGGGGATAAGCCCCATCCTCAGTGGTGGTACCACCAGAAGGTGGTGCAGAGCCAACAGAGGTGGAGGTCCAAGGCTGGACCCCAGATGTGCTGGTGCCCGGTGCCATGGCCAGCTGAAGTGGGACAGGAGGTTCTGTCGGGACCTCCAAACCCATACAGCCTACGGTGTTGCTGTTTAAACACAGATATGGCTTAGTAATAGTCAACAGCATTCAGGATTACTTATAGCAGCATGCACAGATATGACCATCAACCCAACACAACAGATGGTATACATTTGCAGAGGGAGCACAACACATGCATATATACTGCATGATATCTGTACAAAGTGTAGAAGACTTGTGACTGCAGCTATGAACAGTAGCCCATTACTGGCCTGTCACTGAGAACCCCAGACAGTGTCTGTCATACCACTGTTTCATCTGACATATGTCCAGTCAGGGATGTGATGGCAGTAACTCATCACTATCACCATGTACTGGCTGCAATCCTCACACTATGCTCCTGCTGTTCACAGATGTGTGATCAGTGAGTAACACAGGAAACAAATGGTTCCACACACTGACCATTCAACAGATGGCCCTACAGATGGGGGTTCCTCACAAACAAAGCACTATCTTGTCAGTTTTAAAACATGCAGAATAGCCATTACCACACACAACCTGTTAAATAGGCAGTAGTCTCAATGAAGCATAGCTACATTTACATGCATAGTCATGTCTGGCACATCACCCTCCTGTCTTTAGGCTATTTACCACTGTGTATGTTGTTTGAGGAACATCCAGATATCATCTGTGATGCTGTTTACCAAACACCAGATCCAGATACCACTCACAGCGACTGTCATGAGCAAACACCAACATGATGTTCCTAGATATTGTACTGTGTTTTTCATGTGAATGGCTATGGGAACATCATCACAGCTGTTCCACATGCAATCAGCTAGAGGAGAACTGCAATAGGTGCAGAGGCCATCACCTGATCATGACCATCACTTACAATACACAAGCTGCTGCTGAGCAGGTGTGCACCTCAACATCCACCAGAGAGTGTGTGGGAGGGACAGACGGAGGCAAAGTACATCAGAGAAGGGCTTTGAGACTAAAACCTAAGCATTGTCTGTCACACACCTACCAGTACAGGGGTTCAAACCCCCTGACTGACTAGTCATTACTTTTACAAGTGCATACAGTTACTCCATGTGTTACAAAGCTGACATGTTGGTGTGCTGTAAGAACATATATGTGTGTTGGTGAGCGACATCTGCAACAGAGATATAGTAGATATACATTAGGTGTAGCACACATGGCTGTCCACATGAACGGATGTCATTGTCAACACAACCACACTCTCTAATGGACTCACATTGACACTCTTTGCCATGCCCACAAATACACTCCCAAACTACTTAGTTTGCCACACTGCAGTAATGCACAGGTACTACATGCACCACAGGGGATATCCGGAGGTTCTATGGGCTAGGGCATGTGAACATGTTTGACATCTGTCAGTATGACAATGGGAGTTATACTGGGAGTGACTGTGGTTGGGAGCATCATACCCCACACGCAGACACAAGGTGCCAGTACTGACATGCATGTGTGCATTGCTTCATGGGTGTGTAGTGGTTGGCTGTGCAAGATGGCTGTACAAGGCTGGGTGAGGGGTAATCTTTGGCATCACACCACCCGACAGTGGTGTGCAGTGTGGTACAGGGGTGTAGTGTCTGCAATGTCCTACACAGATGGGTATTGTATGAACTGTCCTGACATCCTGGTTACCATTGTGTATGGCCATAGCTTTGCAATGCATGCCATGTCTGTGTTTGATAGTCCTTGACATTGACATTGCCTGGGATGTGCATGTCCCACAATAATGTACAGTGACATATGCCAAAATTGGCCTGGTGTGGCAGAACTTGCTTATAGTCAGCAGGTTGACCCTGCATGATAGCATGATACATGTATTCCCTAGTGTCAGTGGCATCGTTCCATACAAGGCACATGTGTAAGGCATTGTATGGCCTCTGTGGATCACATTTGATGACACCACATATGTCGCAGGCATCCAGTGGGGAACATAGTGAAGGCACATTGTCCGCTATTATGTGCCTATTGTACTACTGTACAGGGTGCCATGCCCCCTGCAGCCAACTGCAATCACCCCATGCCTACTATCTGTCATCAATGTGCATGGTACTAGCAACATAGTGGGATATTCTAGGCAAGTGTGTTTGTGTATGACACATGGGTTCAGAACTTATTCCGGGTAATAGTAGGGTTGCATACTTTGTTCACCAGGCCTTTTGCCAGATGTAGGGGTATGCCTTGCCAACACAGTCCCTTGGCTGACTGACATCTGTACTCCTCGTGAGGTGGACATTGTGACATATAAGATGGACACCATAAAGGAAAACTACAAAATCCACTCCACAACATGTCCAGTGGTTGGACACTCACAGCCACCTCCACACAGGCTCTGATAGTCAAAAACACACACACACCTGCCATGTCCTGGAATAGAACTCCAACCTAACTAGTGTATCACACTACAGCATTACACAATTACAGCACGCACTACGGAGATTACTGGGTTACAGCACTCCCAGAGGTGTATGCTAGGTGGGTGACAACAGCAGGATTGCCAAAGGTGGTCATGTGAATTGTAAAGAGTGTGCATACTCTAAAAAGCATTGTTCTTGTCTCAGACAGACAGAGACACACACACACAACTTGGTCTCTCTTGGAATAGAACCCCTATCTAATTCGTTTATCACACTACAGCAATACGCAGTTACAGGACCTGCTACAGAGAATACTGTGTTACAGTAATCCTAGAGGTGTATTTCTAGGTGGGTGACATCAGCATGATTGCCAAAGGTGGTCATGTGGGTTGTAAAGAGTGTGCATACTCTAAAAGCATCATTTTTTTCACAGGCAGACACACACACACAGTTGACCTGTCTGGGATTAGAACACCTACCAAACTAGTTTAACATACTACAGCATTACACAGTTGCAGCACACATCATGGAGATTACTGGGTTACAGCAGTCCCAGAGGTGTATTTGTAGGTGGGTGACATCAGCAGGATTGCCAAAGAAGGGCATTCCAAGTGTACTGCGGGTTGTATATGTCTGTTACCTGCGTGTACCCACTGCTTACTGTCATGAAAACACATTTACACCTGCTTACAACTGCCTTATGCAGTCCTAATTGACAGTATCAACAAGGCTTGCAGGTCTTGAACCCTGGACCATGCACACTGAGGTCACTGGATGTACCACTAAGCCATCTGGCTTGTACACATGTTGCATGGAGTCTATAATGCACATCCTACTACAGGTATTCCACAGTACTGAAAACAAATGGGACAGTCCCATTGTGTACATATGTATAGTACCCTTGAATGTACTGTATGCTGTGAAACAAGAAAGACAAGTCTACATCTGTACAACTGTCATAACTACATATCTATATATATATATATATATATATATATATATATATATATATATATATACATAGATATATATATATATACACACACACACACACACACACACACACACACACACACACACACACACACACACACACACACACACACATATATATATATATATATATATATATATATATATATATATATATATATATATATATATATATATATATATATATATATATATATATATATATATATATATATATACACACACACATCTGAATGCCATTTGTGACACAGAAGGTTTCCAAAAGAACTGACATGTACACAAAACAGAGCCATCTCTTGTGTTATAACATTTAAATCATAAGCAGTTCACCAGAGAAGGGATGGTTGTTTTGTATGTGGAGTTTGGGGTGGGGAATGATGGCTAATGTAATCTACCCTGGGGATTGTGGAGTTAGGCTGGGGGAATGATGGGTATGGACCTACACCCCAGCGACCTCTTCTGTGTCACTGCTCGACAGTGGCACAGGAAAATAACATACCCAACTGTAGTCATGCTTGACTGTGTATTCCTTACCATTCCTAACTATGTAATACTTTGTAGACACTGGTCATCACAGATGGCTACCATGGTGTGCTAAAAAACATTACACATGTGTATGCCTGGCTACAGGATGTCACACAAACACACACACACACACACACACACACACACACACACACACACACACACACACACACACACACACACTTGCCAGTATTGTGCATGCACGTATTGCCTATGTAAAAGTAACTAGTACAGTGGTATGCAGTTGGGGTATGTGCCACAGAACACATACATTTACACTTACTGATTCCACGTCTGAGCTGGATGACATCACAGGACCGATTACTTGCAGTGGGGAGGGGGGAAGACAGAGGTTTAGCGGTTGACAAGGATAAAGGCCAGTGCAAAAGGAGGTATCTCTTTGGAATGCAGCAAAACCGCTGCCATGATGCAGGCAGAAATACAACCACACTCAGCCATTTGCTGACACACACACACTCAGGCATTTGCTGAGACACACACACACACGCACACACGCACACAAACACTCATCCATTTGCTGACACACACACTCAGGCATTTGCTGTCACACACACACAAATACATGCACACAGTTGCCAGTGGTGGGATCAGAACTCCTTCCTATTTAAAGATCACTATTACAGGTACTACGCAGTGATGAGACACGCCACAGAAATTACACATTCCAAGGTAGTCAGACTTCCCTTCTACAATTGAGGACAACAACTGGGAGACTGACAGTCACGAAGTAGATAGCTTTAGACCTGTGTGTTTAAAGTAGGTGTCCATTACAACCTGTATGCACAAACAAGACACATCATCCACAGGTAGTACTGAGAGGTATAGTTGTAGCACAACAGGAACCTCAACTGGAGTATGGCCATCTGCAGAATGGACAACTACTATCACTATACAGGGTTACAGTGGGCATGCTCATACACTTAGTAGCACAGGGCCGTTTGGGATGCACTATGACTACAACTGCACAAGTTTATACTGGGCATGCTCATACACTTAGTAACAAAGGGCTTGTTGGATGCACTTACTCAAATTACACAATGTGGCAGTGGGTACGCTCATACACTTAGTAGCACAGGGCTGTTTGGGATGCACTCTGTTTCTAACCACTGAAGGCCACAGTGTGCATGCTCAAACACTTACATGTACAGAACACATTGTAATGGACTCCTATTGTAAACACACAGGTTTACAGTTAGGTACATCTTACCTGTCAGTATATATGCACACCATACTGGTTTACTACCTGATACCTGTATGTGGCCTGTAAATGCAATATCTGTGTCTGTGCTGTGTGATACACATACATACATGTACATGAAGTACTGACATATATATGTTACGTATACACATTCATGCATGTGTGGATGTGACAGACAATAGGTTACCTGGGTCATACAGGCAGATGCTGCCTACAGCATGTGTGTCACACCTTGCTGCCCTGAAAGGCATACATTGATAGCAGGTTGTGGACAGTGGCATTATACGTGGAACAGTGGCATGTGCAAGCATAATGTGTGAGCTACCTTGTGTAATGGTACTGAGGTGCAGGTGTCAAGATGACCTTTCCCAGCTGTGTTAGTAGTTGTCATTATTAGCAGGACTGCTACCCTAAGTATATTTCACATTGGTCATATACATAAATTCTGCCGCTGTCCGTCACCTTACATGGGGCATTTGCTACCAAGCACATTAATGCCATGCGCAGTGATGTCATGGTACAGGTGGCAACTGCTAGACCAAAACAATGAGCCAATGTCCTGCTGTTATTATGAGGTTGTCCAGTGTCTGTCATTCCGGGCTGTCATGACCAAATGATGAGCCTTCAACACAGAGCACATGCATCTATGTTCCACATGTGTGTGGATAGTACCTAGGTCGCATTTACTCATATAGCTGCATTCCAAGGCAAATGTCCTACACACAGAAATAACACCCTGACATCTACATGACAATTGCATTGAATGCTTATGCTAACCCGTGCTAGATGTGTGGCTTTAGTAATCCATTTTCTCAATGTAGAGCCTACAATGGGGAATACTGACATCTGTGCAGTGAGGAACACCTGGCTGAAGGCTCTGTAGTGCACAATTGCACTACCACCATATAACTCAGATCCAGACATGTGGGCCATAACAGTGGTATGGACCATTCCAGGTGGTGGTGTATACATATTCATAAAGGCTACTCACATGTAAAGACTACTACTCTGACATAACGCATCACAGATGAGTCAGGTGCAGGTGACAGTGGCAAATGCTGCATTCTAGGTTGTATCCTCATATACATCACCACCTTGTTCCCAGACTAAAAGCACACATCCATATGTGGTATGACATAGTATGGTAGACTACCAGATAACCCTCGATTGGTGGACTGTACCTAGGCCTACATCAACTGTGCAAAGTACTCATGTACAGACACAGCTGCATAATGTGTTATGCAATGCAACCACTGTTTGTAACCAGCTCAGTTGTACCCATACCAGGGTCCCTCGGATGTTGTCAGCATTAACACGGTCGACTGTTGCTGTACACCAGTAAACAACACCCTCATGGTTGTATATGACCTAACTACAACATAAATTACATTACCATAGCTTTCGTTTACCTTTCTACATACAGGTGGCTACAGTCATTACACACATGCACATGGTAGATAGCATGCTAACAGTACATAAGGTTCGATATCTATGCTGACAGAGCTAATATCCCCTCTCTACTAGACACCCATGACATCTATCATATCATACAACACCCCATGTTGCATGTATGCCTTTAGACATGTCCACCTAATGCAATGCCTAGAAACATACCAAAATAACAGGACCATAAGACCTACACAAAGCCTGTATTGACAGACTCAGGGAAATCCAGCTCTGCTCTGTATGCTCCAGAGTAGTCACAGGTAATATGTTCATGACATGTACAGCCATGCATGGCCACAGCTCCTACATATACCCCATGTCAACAATTGCAAGCCATGCATGCTTTGTGCTGTCTGGACATTAGCCTTAGTACCACAATAGCTAGTACATGCTGGGGTGAGATGTTTACAAGCCACAGACCTCACACATGCTTGAATGAGTGTACTGCCTAGCTCTAACAGAGCACATTGCTGGCACTCTTCCAGTACACATGAGGTGTGTGTGGCAAATATGATGTGCTCACTGTTGACCATTACAGTGCCCTGGCTTCACCATGGCACTGTCAAGTAACAGTTTGTAGGAGCATGACATGGAATAATGCTGTGTGCGTCATGCTGATATGTGCTGTTGTAATATATGTACACTTGGCTACTCGGTGAAAGTGGTAGTGTCCCACCAGTACATGAATACAACATCCATTATGGTGTAATGCTCGGCTATGTTTCACACATGGCGTGGGGAAGGTGGGGAATGTATCCTCTTGACCTGCTAGTGCACGTACCGATGTAGACTGTATATGTGTACATGTATTGCTGTTTGTGTAGATTCCATGTGTGTGCAGTGTCTGATGTCTGAAGGTGACTGTTGTCTTAGCACATCATGCTGTTGCAATATAGTCTCAATATTGCCAACTGTATATGGTGATATGCTCTAAGTACAGTAAGCTGTACATGAGGTATGAACAGATGTTTGGACATGACTACTAAGTGGTGGGGCTTCTTTGCAGATGAATGATTACTGAGGACAGCTCACTGGTGTGTTACATCCAGTCCTGCAATAACCTGTGTACCTGCTAAGGTCAGGTTTTGTTAATTTAAGTGGAAGACAGACAATGTAGAATGCTGTAAGGGTGACACTGAAGGCAAACCTCATGACACCTGTAACAGTAATACCACCCCTGTGCATATATTGTGCATATATCAGCACAGTTGTCAAAGGAAAGAGTCAGTAAGCATTGTACCGATAGTGCTGTCCTTCTGAGTACCTATCATGAGATAGGCAGGTGTTTGATTCACAGTACTGGCATCTGTGGGTGTGTGTCCATATATGTCATGTATGGTTGGGAATACATCCCACATGTTATTACTCTCCTGAACACTGTTGTTGACACCAGTACAGAGTGAAGTGTAGAAAGAAAGGCATAGGCAGGTGGTTAAACCTCACACATGTAAAGTGTCTGTATGTGTGTGACATAGGTGTATATCTTTGTGAATGCCAGTGTGTGTGTGTGTGTGTGTGTGTGTGTGTGTGTGTGTGTGTGTGTGTGTGTGTGTGTGTGTGTGTGTGTGTGTGTGGCTGTCCGGTTCCTGGAGTGAGGCTGTATTTTACCATAGTGAAATGTTAATGCCCCCTCCCCCCATCCACTCAAAGCAATCCCTGTTGATATCATCAATCTTAGACGGGCATACTAACCGCTTGTTAACATGTACACCCTGGGGTGTGACCTGTTGTTACATAGCCTACTGATGGATCCCCCTCCCCACATACACTCACTGCACTGTAGTATCCCTGTCGATGTCCTTGATCTTAGGCCATTCCAACTACCTGTACATGTGTAATCTCTGTGGCGCATCTTGTAATTGCGTAGTACTATAATGATGATATGCACATAGGCAGGGGTTCTCATCCGAACACTGGCAATTCTGTATGTGTGTCAGAGTGTGTGTTACTGTGCCTGTGAATCCCTGAGTGTGTGGGTGTGTCTGTGTTTGCATGCTGTCATGGCAGTGGGTATTACTGCTTCCCAATGAGAAGCCACTATTTCCACTGGCCTTTACCCTTGTCATCCGGCATACCACTCTTTTACCCACTCCATGCTCCAGGTAACTATACCTGTGATGTCACCCACTATGGATGTGATGGCTCTGAACACAGTAGCTTACTACACAACTATCATGCTCTTAGATCATTAGAACAGTAAACATAATTGAAACATGGGAGAATATAACTGTGATGTGGAAGCTACAAAGTGCATGCAGGTATTGTCAAACTGACCTGTGGGTAGTCAACATGTACATATGGGACTCTCGCAAACACCAACATCTCCGGCACATGCAACTACACCTGAAAGAGGAAGGAAGAACATCAAGATTAACATGCTGCTAGTATTGTTACACATGATACATACTGTCAAACATACAAAATGCATTCTAGAACTGCAATACATGGTATGTCTGCTGCCTGTCAACACTACTCAGCAATATTAATCTACAATTGTCTACCTAGTATGTTCACACTGTCCATCAGACCATATGAACATGTCCCTGCACTGATGGTGTGGATGACAGGGATGCGGCACAGGCATCATCATATGCACAGGGTGATAATGTTTGCCAGAGGCCTAGGCTGTGCCATTGGATGACATCATGTTTGTGTGTTTGGGCCTGTGATATCACTGGGCATGTGTGGATGTTATGCGTGTGTGTGTTGAGGTGCCCTACATTTGTTTCCAGTGTGTGTGTGTATGCATGCACACAGGTCTGGCATTTGGCTGGCCTACACAGGGGTAAAATTGACAGCTGCAGACTGTACAAGGCAGGTTTCACAGTTCACAATGTCCAGCCATGGCCAAGTGACTTGCTCCTGCCAGGGGTTGCACGGGCACTACCAAGCAGAGGTGCAGATTGGGTAGCGTCTGATGACACTTGCCCACTGGGATCGTGTCCCTGTTGGGACCATCCAGGACTATGTGCATGTGGCCTGCTGTGTCCTGGTGTGGACTGCACAGCACCAGTTGCACTTCTGCTACTACCGCTACCATGGGAGCGGGCATGTGCAGTAGCATGTCCACGACCTTCAACAGGTGATGTAGCTGACCTACGTCCACGTATCCAACACCTCACTCCCACCAGATGTTCCAGCATAGACATTCCACACACAAGGATTGACATGCCACGGTCAAGGACTCCCACCATGTCACCCAATTGTCTATCCAAAACATCTGCAAGATGATAGTGAGCATTTGCAAGTGCCTGGATGTTGTCAGTTAATGAACAGACAGCAGCCGTCTGAAACCTCAGACCTTCTCTGTTGTGCCATTCAGCACGTGCCTGTGCCTCCATTACAGCCCAAAACATACGTCTGGTGACTCCAGCTGATGTGCTTGGTCTCGCAGGGGCATGTTGGCTAGTGGTCCTCCTATGAGCAGCGTTGAGCACATGCCTGTGTGGGACATCACCAGTCTGTTGACTGGGATCATGGTGTGCAGGCACACCTTCCATAGTTACCACACTTCCCTGTTCCATGCTACCACCCACCAACTGTCCTTCCTCTATGGCAGTGGTGATGGGGTATGTGCAGACAGGGGAACTGTGTGCAAGGATGAGGGGGAGACAGGTGGAATGGCAACCAATGGCACAGATTCAGCCCCTGACAACCCTGCCTGTGCCTCAATCATACTATCATCATCACTGCTAGTCTGTAGGGACACTAACATCAGGTGGACCGCAGGAGGGCAACGCACCTACATCAACACCTGTGAGGGGAAGACAAGAACTGTACATTACAAGTTATACCAGACACACACAGACAGACAGACAGACAGAGACACACACAGACAGACACAGACAGACAGACACACATAGATAGACAGGCACATACAGACAGACACAGACACACACACACAGACACACACACAGACACACACAGACACACACAGACAGACACACATAGACACAGACAGACACACAGACAGACACACACAGACAGACACAGACACACAGAGACACACAGAGACACACAGAGACACACAGACAGACAGAGACACACACACACACAAAAGCACACAGACACACACAGACACACACACACAGACAGACAGACACAGTCACACACACAGACACACACACACACACACACACAGACACACACACAGACACATACAGACATACACAAACAGACAGAGGCACGCAGACATACACAAACAGACAGAGGCACACAGACAGACAGACACACAGAGACACAGAGACACACAGACAGAGACATACACAGACAGACAGAGAGACACACACAGACACACACACAACAAACACAGACACACACTGACACGCATTGACACACACACACACACACACACTGACACACACAGACACACACAGACACACACGCTACATGCAGGTGACATGGCAGATGGCATTCAGCTTAGACAATTATAGTTTCAGCTTAGGCAATTATAGTGGTAGTTATACATCCCTGAGTTGCACACAACAGCATGCATGTGTTATAGCAGATGGCATGCACCTTACATAATTATAGTGGTGGTTAGCATACATACCTGTATTGCACCATTTGTGTTAGTATCCTATGCCCCATATCTGCAACACAATGCATGCACTTTGCACCGTTGCACTGCACTGCCAAGGTGTGTGCAACATACACCACATGTTAACAGACCATCGCTGACCTTTTTACATCTGCCACTGATGCTTTGTGTTGGCCCACTGCCCCTATGTGTGAGGACAAGAGCAGTAGGATATGTCGACTGCATAATATGTTTGCCCGAGCCCTAGCATGCATATCTCCCGCAAAGCAGTGCATTTCTGTTCAACATTATTCTGCCTACCCCTGAGTTGAGCATACATATTGTGCATGTGGCTGTACACACATGTTTGACATGGCTGTCCCTACTTTGCAATGGTGCCACAGACCAGCACAGGTTTACAGTACACCGGCCTGCTGTGTGGTGTATGACCTTGCCAATCACATGTAGTATAACATGTCTTCTGCTGACATGTTGAATGACATGCATACATGTGTAACACAATGGTGTCCTTTCCAATCTACAGTACGGTAATGGTATCTCAATGCTGGGACGTGTTATACTAACATGAGCCTTCAGCTGATGCAATGTTGTCTGTACACCCTACAAATATGCAGGGACATACTGCACATTGAGCTGATGTGCATAGCCATTGCAGGCATCATGTGGCTTCACAATTGCTATACAGTGTGAACTATTGACACAGTTCGTAGCCATGACTATGTTCTCATACAATACATATCTAATGTGGAATATGACCCACATCACCGAGGTGTATACACAATAAACCCTAATGTTGAATGTGTGACACAAGTCACAGAAGGGTATATGGATGACACCCCTGCACATCTACAACCATATTACTGATACTTGGCAAATATCACCACACATGGCTAACTTAAAAGTACTCTATGTCCCATGTGCAATCTGTGTACCTCACACACATGAGGAGAGGGCATGACAGTGATGTCTCACACCAGCAAGGTGAATGTAGTGTATCTGTGGCTTGATGTGGATGTATGTGTATGTTGTGCAACACATGTATGTATTTGGATACTGTATAGGTGAATGCTTCCATGTTGTGACACTCCAGATGTTCAAGACATGTTATGTGGTGGTTTCATGTTATGCCTATACAAGCTGTGCACAGGCCTGTATGATGTTTAGTGTTTCACATCAGCAATATCACCATTACACAAAGGCCATAGTTGTATTGTGTTGAGCCACTGTACAACAGGGTGTACACACATGTACATCACTTCTACTGTGTGTGTTGCTTCATGTATCTGACCATCCTCCATGGACATGTGTACACATGTTCAGTCCAATGGTTGTGATGGCCATCATATTTCACATGACAAGTGTTATCCCATATGACATACACCCATAGATGTCATATGCTCCACTGAGGACAGGGTTATGCAGACACAGAGTGGTATGTATGTGATGTGAGACATATGTTTTGCAGGATAGTTGAGCAGTGTTGCAGTCAGCCCACTACATGTCATGGACTTGTGTGATAGCACATGACATTGTGTGACATTCATAGCAAGGGTATACTCCACAAGGGTGTATCCTGTGGGCCGGGCATACTCCAGTTCTAACACATTTAGTGTGTGTGCACACATATGCTCTCTTTACAGTACTGTTCATATTCCCAACATGTGTAGTGTTCAGAGGTTCATAGGTAGGTACTAGGCTATCTGCCCGAGGGCATTTATAAGCCTAGCTAGAGCGTGTCGGCTTTCGCTGCCCCATTGATTAATTAACTAAGCCTCTGTTAAGTGAGGTGATCCCAGGGGTATACTTTCTGTTACCTATCCACTCGTCAAGGTTTCTCTTGAAGAGTGTTAGTGAAGGGCTCTGCCTAATGTAGTTAGGAATTTTGTTCCAAAGCATGGGGAGTCTCTGTGACAGGAATCTATCCCTCCAGCATGTTCTATTTATTGTTGTGGTGAGGTTTAGCTCACTAGAGCATGTGGCTCGCAGTGACTTGGATTTCTTTAGGTGGAGCATGTCCATCAATTCTGAGTTGGACATGGCTTTGTAAGTCAGGCAGAGATCACCTCTGAGTAAGCAATATGCCACTGAGTACAGCTGGAGTTTTTTCAGTCGGGTTGCATAGGACATATGTTTGAGGCCAGTAATCCTCTTGGTGAGGTGCTTTTGTGGTCTTTCAAGCTGTTGGAAGTGTCTTGTGAGGTACATCCCAAATGGGGCATTGTACTCTATGATGGGTCTGATGAGTGATGAGTAGAGGGGCACTATAACCTCTTTATTTCTAGATGCGAACCCCTTAGTAATTAGATGGGCCACATAGAAGGATTTCCTAACTACTTTGGCAATATGATTGTCAAAGGAGAGATTACTATCGACCTGGGTCCCCAGATCTCTTATTACCTCTTCTGTATTGAGGGGGCTGCCACCTATGTGGTAATTCGTGGGTGTTTTTCCCAAACAGGATGACTATGCATTTTTTGGCATTTAGCTTGAGGCCATGACTTTGATACCAGGTGTCTGTCTCAGTAATGCCTTTTTGGAGGATGTCGGTGTCAGCCGGAGAGTCAATTATGGCTCCCAGTTTGCAGTCATCGGTGAACTTGGTTAGCCATAGTCCTTCTGTGTTTGCCTGTACTTCTGAGAAATATATGCCGAACAGTAGGGGTCCCAGAACTGAGCTTTGCAGGACACCACTTGTGACTGCTTTAGAGTCAGACCTGGAGCCCAATATTCTTGCCGTGTGAGTTCTGTCTGTAAGCCAGTTGGCAACCCATCTTGTGACGTAGGGGTTTATGTTCAGGCTGGTGAGTTTTTCTATAATACCCAAGTGAGGAATGGTATTGAACACCTTGGCGAGATCAAAGTAGGCTGTGTGAACCACCTTTCCCTTGTCTATGGCCTTGGTAACTGTCTCGAAGAAGTCAACCAGGTTTAGTAGGCATGATCTGCCCTTAACAAAGCTGAACTGGGTCTGGTCAAGTGTTTGGAGGTTCCCAATGTCTTTGTTAATGAGTTCCATGATGATGCACTCCATAGCCTTGCAGACCAGGCTAGTCAGGCTTATGGGGCGATAGTTACCAGGGTCAGTTGTGGCTCCTCCTTTGTGGAGCAGAATAACCATTGCTGTGTGCCATTCTATGGGCATGTAGCTTGTGGAGAGTCTGAGGTTGAACAGCATGTTTAGGTGGGGGGTTAGTTTGTTCTGTAGTTTGTGCAAGACGCAGCCTGGGACACCATCTGGTCCCATTGATGCTGTGTTTTTGGCTTTTGAAAAGGCTGTTTTCACCTGTGCGTCTGTGATTTCTGGGACACTACACTTTTCTGGTATTGTTGTGGGCCCTTTTGAAGGTGAGAGGGAGGAGAATCTGCCAGTATGTTGGCAATATCAGTTGGTTCAGTATATTTTGTGCTATTTTGCACTATCTCAGAGCATATCTGTGAGTTGCCACTTAGATTCTTGACATAGCTAAAGAAGGTTTTATGGTTATCTTTCGAATCCTTGGCTATTTCTCTTTTGAAGTTAGCCTTGGATGATTTTATGAGGGACCTTAGTTTCTTACTGATACTGATCAGGGATGTCTTTCCTTCTTGGGATTTGCTTTTTTTCTGAACTAGTTTCCTCCTTTTGTTGTATAACCTGTTTATGGCAGGGATCCACCAGACTGGTTTCCTTCTCTTAGGGGAGTGAGTCTTGGTTTTGCTAGGGATGGCATGATCCATGCATCTTTGTAGGTGCTCATAGAGTGCAATTGTAAAGGATTCTGCATCTTGGGCAGTGTTATCCTTTAGCGTGGGGGCTGTAAAACTTACCACCTCTGCCTTAGGTAAGGTGAAGTTTGCTTTAGAAAAGTTTTTCACTGTGGTTTCCTTGGTTGGGTGTGGTGGTGGGGTGTGTTGATATGTAGTACCTGTCCCTACAGTGCAACACACCTCCACCATTGTATTTACTGTTGTCCACACATCTGGCAATGACAGTTTGGAAGGTTTAGTGTAGGTGTTTCATATAGTCTTCAATTGTTTCACATAGATAAACAGTGTGATGCATTGCAGGTCTGACCAGTGTCCATTAACAGGATCACCATACATTGTGTGTACGTGTGTTATGGCAGATAGCATGCAATTAATATGTTCCGTGCATTATCAAGCCTGGTAAATAATAACAATCTCACCTGACACAGGCTGCTGTCACTGCAAAATGCCAGAGGTATCTAAACAGGAGTGTCACAGCAGTAAGATCATTATCCACTCTTGTTTGATAGCTACAGGGTGCAATGTCCATGTTAGTACATAAGCCAGTACAATACACTATACTATGGAGTATGCACATCTGTGCATACATAGAGTAGCAGACTATAGTATGTGGCATGTGTTCTTACATGCCTTGAATATGATGTTACATTACATATTGTACAGTAACACATGTAACTATGTGATATATAGTTGTGTTTTATGTGCAGTAGTGACTTACCAGGCAACTCCAGGCTCAGTGGTTGAGAGACACCCACCTCCACAATACCAGCTAAAGCTTCTGGATGGAGGTCTGCAGGTGTCCCCAGGATGGCCAGTAGCTCCTTGGTACAAGTGAGTGGGGGCTGGGTGAGTGGCCCCCCACCTGTTGCACCTTGTCCCCTAGTGATTGCATTAGCATGCTGTTTCACCCATCTTATCAGGTCAGTGCAATGTCGGCGCACCTGCTGATAGGTGCGATTGTGACTGCCAACATCATTTACCCTCCTGCAGAGTTCCTCCCACATGGCATCCTGCTGCTGTGCATCCTGTGGCACATGGCTGAAGAGTGTCATGTAGTTGTCAAGGAGGTATGGGATGAAGACCTCATCCTCCAAGTGGTTGTACGGTGGCAGTCTGCTGCGTGGCATACCTGGAAGACATAACGATGGAGACAAGTCACAGTAACTCACAGAGAAGTACAGCAGTACAGCTGAACATACATGTGTAGCAAATTTATTAAGATTACAAACACGTCTTTGTAAATCTACATGACACTAACATCACTGACATGTACAAGTCACACACATTTGACACCTACTGGTGATGTGATGTTATCACCATATATGTGTGTGTCATGTAATGACATTGCTCATACACCATGTGGATGTTGTCTTGACATGGACATGTCTGTTTGCCTGTAGTGGTGTCTTTACCTATCAGCACATGCCTGGATGTGTACATATTAATGCAATCGACCTTAATGCTGTGTATATGCCACATATATAGTCATACATAGCCATTAGGGACATGACCTGTGACCCTGCAGACTTGCAAGCATGTATGTGTTTTGCCATATACATCTACATGGCACTGTACAGCTGTGTAGCATCCTGCCATGTATTGCCTGTGTTGCACATGTGTAACACATGGGACAATAGCTAGCCTGATGGTATTTGCAGGGTTGGATATCAACTATAGCATGTATGGTCGTAATGATCTATTAGGCTATATGTCCTGGGCCATTTATGAGCCTAGGCAGACAGGTTACCTAGCTGTAGGCAACAGACAAGTAACTTTCAGTGGCCAGTTCAAGCAGTGCCACAGAACTGATTCACATGGTTACTGATATATTTGTCACATGGTCATCACACCATGTCACAGAGAGGGTCAATGTGCAGCTTCGCTGATTAGGGATGCATAGTATGGCAAGAGTATGTTAAGTGTATGGGACAGGGATCTATCAGGCATGTTGTGATCCTTGTACTAGAAAGGTGGATGTCCATGATGTATGTGTTTATTTGACATCAGGATGTGCTAAGTGTAGCATGTCCAACACCTCTGGTTGGACATGGCTTTATTCAGGGTAGGCTGCATGTTACATAGTGCAGCTAGGGATTGTGAAGGGCAGTGTAGGCCATCTACACATGGGCAATGGCCCTTAAAGGAAATATGTGATCTATTATGGGTCACATGGGTGTTGAGTATGGCTGAGCAATTATCTCTATATTCCTGGATGGCACCCTGTCATGATTAGGGGTGCCACATACGACTACCTGTCTTTTGTAGTGACATAACTATCAAAGGGAAGTACTGTCCAGCTGCATCCCATGCACGCAGTTGCCATTATGTTGACTGCTGCCTAGGTGGTAGTTATTGGGTACAGGGTTTGTAACATAGGGGATGACAATGCAATACTTAGCTGTCAGATTGTGACCATACATCACACACCACACATCTGACACACTAAGGCCCTTCTGTATGTTGAACACAGCAGACAGTTAGTCAACTATTGCTCCTAGTTCATAGTCATTTGCAAACATCAAAAGGCTGATGTCTTCTGTGTTAGTCTATGTGGTATAGATAACAAAGAGGGGGAGTACCAGGAATGACCCCTGTATTACTGTGGCTGGCACAGGTTTGATGTGCGTGTATTCATCAGACACCTTCTTTAATGTGGGTTCTGCCAGCAGTCCAGTTGTCAACCCCTCCTGTGACATAGGAATATACACCTAGTTTACTGAGTGTAGCTGGAACACAGTATGGGTGATGGTGTCCTATGATCTGGGAAGGTCATGATATGCAGTGTGAATCAACCCTACTGACATCTACATCTGTACCGAGTACATCAATTACGTTGACCATGGTTCATGACCATACAGACCAGACTCAGCAGGGTAATTGTGCACTATGTCCCATTATCAATGTTGTCTCCCCCTTTGTGGGGTGTGATAACTGTTGCTGTGCACCATTCGGTGTGTACACAGCCTGACATGGAGCTATGATTGAACATGATGTGTATGTGGATAGCTGAATGTTCTTACATTTGGGTAGGATACACCCTGGGATGTTGACAGGTCCCATGAAAGCTGTATGTATGGCTTTAGAGAGTGCAGCTTGTACCTGCATAGTCATTAGTACAGGGGCCCTGTAGTGTGCATGGATATATTACTAAGTGTACCTGTTGGGGGTGGGGGGAGGTGGGAGTGGGTTTAGGTTCTCCAAGACCCTATCTGGATGAACGGGTGCTATTTCTGTAGGTGCAGTACTTCCCATACCATAGTGCTGTGTAGCATGGCAGATCTTTTCATTGCCATTATGATTAATGACACAGCTATAGAATGGCTGATTAGTTTCACAGTAGCTTTGTGTGGTTTTATATGGTATATCTGCATCTTACTAAGGCTGACCAGGGATCACCTACACTCATGTGTGTTCACTCTTGCAACAGTTACTACCTTCTGTGGTACAGTTTAAAGCATGGTACCACCAGTTTGCCTACTTGTTTGTTTTGGGTTGAATCCTGGTTCTGTTTCAATGGCACAATCACTGCACATATGTGACTGCTTAGGGTTCATTTGTGTAGGATTCATCATTTGCACATGCATTGTCCATCTGCATGGGTGCCATGGCACTCACCACTCTGCTCTTAGGAAACATAACATTGGCATTGGAGACTAAGTATGTGTAGCATACTGTTAGCCCTGTTTGTGTGACTACTGTGATCCAGGTCAGTGAGGTTGATGGAATCCAACATGCATTGAGTGCAGGTGTGGGTACATGAGGAGTCTTCCCAGTTCATAATGGAATAGTTGAGAGTAGCCATTATTTATGGTTCTGTCTCAGACCTAATCTTCCACATTACAGCACATTATGACAGTTGGGAATTCAGCGGCCTGGTGAGTGATCTGTCTCAAGATGCATTTTGAATTCCACTTTGGCACAAAGGTAGTTGCTCACCATAATGCATATGATGTTATGCAAGTGCAATTAGCGTGGGGGTGTACATATCCTTCAGGAATATGGACACACCTGCGGCCCGTGTATTCCAATAAAGGATAATGGGCAAGAGGTGAGGTATGTGTTATAACATGGTCATGCAGGTGTGCTCTTCAGAGTGTTGAAACATGTCTCAGCCACTGCACAGATATGTTCTACATGTTAGGGATTGACATATGTGTGTCCGTATAGTGTTTCTGACATGTATCATTGTGTAGCGATACCAGCAGTTTATTGCTGACTGTCCCTGTAACAGCAGTGGACCCTCACTTGAACCGTGCATGATGAAGGCACTATAGGAGAAGCATGAGCCCTAGGCAGTATCCAGATTCCTAGGGGTGACAAGTGCAGGCAATGTCTGGCAAAGCGTCATGGTCTGTCAACCATGTTATCCCAGGATGACAGATACTGGAAACCCTGTGACATACACCACTACACTAGACAATTGTGTAATACTATCCTTTTGTCCCTGTACTGCAGTATCATTCTGGCCAATGGCAGAATGCTTCCCAGGCCTTGGGACATACCTGCATGGGCTAAAAGAACTGACAGTTCCTACATGTGTTTTCATGCAGTCCAGGCTACTACATCACAGGTCATGCACAACAACATAGAATATGCCAGAGCCATGTGTATAGTTCAAAAGGTGGTCTGAGTGTATGAGTATGTGGCTAATCATAGCAGTCAGGCAACTGACAGTATGTATGCCCTCATATAGGTCGGTTTGTAAGATAGTGCTTGAGTTTGCATTCACAAATGAGTACTGTTGGGCATGTTTCCAGTCATGCGTTCAGAGGTGTGGCACAATTATGCAAACTATGTCATACAGCTTGTGTATTTCAGTGTCTGTCTCTTCCTGCTTGTTTCACTTGTTTGGCCAGATACTTAGATGTGTCTGTGAATGTGTGTGATTTCTGGTAGTGTGTGTGGGTCTCCTTACTGTATTCTGGTAAGGGTATGTGTTGGTTGTGTTGATGAGCTGCATGTGTTAACCTACACCTCATGACTGTCCAGTCCAGTCATGGCTGTAGACTGGACTGCCTTCCAGTTTACCCATGTAGCTGCATCCCAAACAATGTGTGGGGCATGGTGTTAGGTGGGTCTGGCAGTGTACATGGCATAGAGATTACATTCCCCCAGGATGGCCACATACACAAAGCTGACATTAGGAAACACCAGTAGCTGACTAGTGGACATGCCTGTATGAGCAGTCAGTACTACAAGTACCAAGTACTGTATTTAGTTTATGTATTGCCTATGAAGATGTTTTAGACAGTGATGCTCACATGTAAATATTTGTGTTATGGACGTGACAACACTGGCTATTATGGAAACATTGTAGCTTCCTTTAGCAGCAATC
>NC_056729.1:147271888-147286888 GCF_019279795.1 Protopterus annectens
CTTGAGCCAGTTTGCAACCCATCTTGTGACATATGGGTTTACATTTAAGCTGGTGAGTTTGTCTATGATGCCCGAGTGGGGTATTGTGTCGAAGGCTTTTGCAAGGTCAAGGTAGGCTGTGTGAACTGCCTTACCCTCATCAATGGCCTTAGTGACTGTTTCAAAAAAGTCGATCAAGTTCAAGAGGCAGGATCTGCCCTTGACAAAGCCAAATTGGGTAGGATCCAATGTCTGTAGATCCCCAATATCTTTGTTTATGAGTTCCATAATGATCCTCTCCATAGCTTTGCAGACCAGGCTCGTCAAGCTTATGGGGCGGTAATTTCCAGGGTCAGTAGAAGCACCGCCTTTGTGAAGTGGTACCACTGTCGCCAGACGCCACTCTTTGGGCATATCCTGTAGTAAGGCTAAGATTAAATAGGAGCCTCATGTGGGTTTAGTTCCTCTTGGAGTTCATGTAGCACACAGCCGGGACACCGTCCGTCCCATTGATGCTGTGTTCTTAGCTTTAGAGAGGGTGGCTCTCACCTGGGCATCTGAGATATTAGGAGGCTACACTCTGCTGGGATAGTTTTCTCCTTTTGGGGGAGGAGAATTTGCACTGAACCTGTCTGCCAGAATGTTGGCAATGTCAGTGGGTTCAGTGTATTTTGTATCATTTTGGACTAACTCAGAGCATATCTGGGAGTTTCCACCCAGATTTCTAACATAGCTAAAGAAGGCCTTGTGATTGTCTTTTGTGTTTTGCGATTTTTCTCTCAAAGTTGGCCTTGGATGATTTTATGAGTGATCGTAGTTTTTGCTAGTACTGATCAGAGATGCCTTACCTTTAGGGATTTTGCTCTGTCATGTAGTAGCTTCCTCCTCCTGTTGTAGAGTTTGTTTATGGCTGGGGTCCACCAGACCGGCTCCTGCCTTTGGGGAATGGGTCTTGGTTTTATTTGGGATTGCATGATCCATGCATTCTTGAAGGTGCCCGTAGAAGGCATTTGCAAAGGATTCAGCAGTGTGGGTTGTGGTTTCCACTAGCCCAGGGGCCTTGAAGGATACCATTTCAGTCTTAAGAAGTGTGAAGTTGGCTTTTGAGAAGTTCTTCACCGTGGTCTTTTGTGCAGGGGTGGCGGATGTGGATTTCCAGTGAGATTAATTTATGGTCTGATCTTACCAGAGAGGGATATACTAACGGTGTGGAGCATTTTGTCCCCATGTTTGTGATGATCAGGTCTAGTATATTGTCTCCTCTTGTGGGGATGGTGACCAGTTGTTCCATTGCATTTGAGTTAATGAATTGTAGGAACCTTTGGGCTAGGGTGTTGGGGCTTGAGTAATGTTCCCAGTCTATGTTTGGGTAGTTGAAGTCTCCCAATATAATGGTATTTGGAGAGACATTCATACTCTCTAGTGTCTTCAGGAAGGCTGTGTGGGGTTCCTGAGTTTGAGAGGGTGGTCTGTAACATGCTACAAACTGTAAGGCAGTTTTGCCTATGGTTAGTTGCACCTGGATGGTCTCCGATGCTGATGCGTTGCCACTAACCTGGAGGTGTGGGTATCTTTGATGAATATGCATACTCCCCTCCTTTGTGGTTCGGTCCAAGTTTTGGGGCCGGAAAGCATGATATGAGGTAAAACCTGATAGTGCTGGGGTGCTCTCAGGAGCCTTGAACCAGGTTTCAGTCACTGCACAGACATCGATATTCTCCATACTGAGAAGGGCTTCGAGGCGTGCATCTTGAGGTTTAGACTTCTGGCATTGAGCAGCATTACCCTTACTTTTTTTTCACTTGTGTTTTCTAGGGAGGTGGGTTTGTCCTTTGAGCCTTGCCTAAAAAAGGCACTATGGGGGTGGCAAGAGCCTTGGCCAATATCCGGAAGCCCAGGGTGACAGGTGCAAGCCCCCTCATAAGCAGCGTGGCTTGTCCAGCATGTCATCCCAAGCCGACAGACATTGGATCCCCTTAGAATGACACCAGTAATTAAGCCAATTGTTAAAACTGATCATTTTGTCTTTGTACTGTGGCATCATTCTTGGTGAGGGTAAGATGCTGCTCAGGGTCAGGGTCATACCAGCCTGGGCTACATAATCAGAGAGCTCCTCTATGTCTCTTTTCATGTAGTCCAGGGAGGTACGTCACAGGTCATTCACACGGCATGTACAATGACTGAGTCATATTTGTACTTGCTGTGGAGTGACCTGAGTGCTTGTGTTATGTGGCAGATTCTAGCTCCCGACAGGCAGCTTACTGTGACCCTCTCCTTGTTCAGTCTGGTGAGTGGTACGTCAGTGTGTCTGACTATGGAGTCACCTATTACAAGTGTGTCTGGCATGTTGTTTGGCCTTAAGGGCTGTGACTGTTTAGCACACTGACTATGTGAACTATGTGTTGCATGTGCTATGTCTTCAGATGGTGTTTGCTTGGGTGTCTGCTTTGGAGGCCTCTGTTGTTTTGGTAGATTTTAATCAGCCCCGAGTATGTTTTTGTGTGTTTATGTGTTTGGTTTGCAATTGTGATAGTTCTATATGAGACTGGGTTTGTGGTGTGCGTGGTTACCTTCTCCTCCTGACTGGTCTTGCCAGTACTGAATTGAGAGCTCAGCCTCCAGTTTGGCTATATAGCTGCATCTCTCGCATATATTTGTATTTGTTGGGAGGAGGAGAGGGTTGTCTGTGTACATGAGGCAATTGTAACATTGCCTCAAGATTCCCAGATTCACCAGCTGAACAGGAGAGGACGCTAGCAACTGACCCTTCGACATGCTAGAAATAGCGAAAAAGATTGCTGTGTAACTGAGTCAGAAAGGACCTATAGGGAAATGGGTACTCAAGGGAATTTAGGTGGATGAAGTACTTACTTTTGTTTAAGAGTGCTTTACTTGTATAAATAAATGCTTTAGGAGCAAGTGCTGAGCTTTTCAGATAGAGTATAGGCTGTTTAGATTGCAAGTAGAACAGTTCTAAGGGAAAAATTGAAGAGCAGACTTTACGGAGCCAGAAATAGTTTAAACTTGGTTAACCGGGCGCTGCCCTATGCTGCTCTATGAGCAACTTCGCGCTAAACGCGCCTAAAGCTTAAAAGCCGGGCTTTATAGCAGGGGTTGAAAAGAGCCAAGAATTGACCCAAATGGCCAATAAACTACTAGTTTCTGGGCTGGAACCAATCCTCTAGGGACAAATAGGTTGCTCAGTGCTTCCCACTCCCACTGGTGAGACAAAGAAGCTTCCTCTTATCCAAATAAGGGTATGGATAGCACAGGAACCAAGACAAAGCCCAGAGATCAGCAAAATCTGAAGACTGGACTATTCTAGTTCAGAAAAGCGGGAAAACAAGGATATGTTTTTGTTTTTTTTCTTTTTTTACAGAGAAGGGAGAAAAGATGCAGTAACAAACAGTAAATGCTATAAACCGACTAGCGCACTTTAGTGTGCTAGCCTAACAATTAAATTTGACAAAAATAACTTTTAAAAGTGCTAACAGTGTAAATTCAACACAAGAACAGTAAAAATATATACAGAGCAGTTTTTTAAGCGAAATGCAGTCGAGATGCAATACTTTAAGCGAAAGCCAGAAAAATTACTTTTAAATCCAGGAAAGTCACTCTTTCACTCTCTGCTTGTAGAACTCTGCAGGACACCACGAGGAGCTGTGCTGAGTCTGTTACAAGTAAAAAAGCGTGCAAAAGCGGGCTTTATAGCAGGGGGTTGAAAAGAGCCAGCAATTGACCCAAATGGCCAATAAACTACTAGTTTCTGGGCTGGAACCAATCCTCTAGGGACAAATAGGTTGCTCAGTGCTCCCCACTCCCACTGGTGAGACAAAGAAGCTTCCTCTTATCCAAATAAGGGTATGGATAGCACAGGAACCAAGACAAAGCCCAGAGATCAGCAAAATCTGAAGACTGGACTATTCTAGTTCAGAAAAGCGGGAAAACAAGGATATTTTTTTGTTTTTTTTTTTTCTTTTTTCACAGAGAAGGGAGAAAAGATGCAGTAACAAACAGTAAATGCTATAAAACGGCTAGCGCACTTTAGTGTGTTAGCCTAACAATTAAATTTGACAAAAATAACTTTTAAAAGTGCTAACAGTGTAAATTCAACACAAGAACAGTAAAAACAATATACAGAGCAGTTTTTTAAGCGAAATGCAGTCGAGATGCAATACTTTAAGCGAAAGCCAGAAAAATTACTTTTAAATCCAGGAAAGTCACTCTTTCACTCTCTGCTGCTTGTAGAACTCTGCAGGACACCACGAGGAGCTGTGCTGAGTCTGTTACCTTTAAAGGGACATTTCCCTCACACACACACTAACCCCCCTCAGCCAAACACACACACTTGCAGGATTCAAACCCCTACCTAACTATGTTTTGACACTTGAGACGGACGCATAAGGATTATATATATGGCTATTGATGTAACTGTATAATATATATATATATATATATATATATATATATATATATATATATATATATGTGCAGACATCACTGACATATACATATATATATATATATATATATATATATATATATATATTTTTTTTTTTTGTATTAGTTTGTAACAGTAACACATCTGTAGACTGGAATTTGTTGGTTCACAAACTACAGTACATTACAATGTACTGTACATATGTACACAAAGTCACTGTCCCATTTATGGTCATTATAATAAAATGCATATGGTATAAGGTGTAGTCTCAAGACCATGAAACATGTGTACACCTCAGATGGCTTAGTGGTATGTCCCATGACTATAGTGTCCATGGTCCAGGGTTTGACACCTGCGATGCTTTACGAATGTTTTTTACTGCAGAATAAGGCTCATTTAAGTAGTTGTAAGCATGTTTAAAAGTGTGTGGCATTATAGCAGCGGTTAAACACAGTTAAACAAACGTTGTAACATATAACCTGTGCGCGCAAACATGGCCACATCCGCTAACTACTCCGGATATATACATGTCAGTGATGTAACATCTCACCATATGCTGACATAACATTACATTCTCTGTTGACTATACTCTCCTGCACACATGGGTTTATATGGGTAATTTGAATGTTTATTACACAGACGATTACTACCTATATATGCAAGCTGTGGTTAAGGTATACCTTTGCACATGATAAACATCCCTGCCTTTATCAGGATTGTAACCTCGAATGCACAGATACTATGTGGATGCTGTAACCATTACACTGTTGACATTAAAGTTGCTTCCGCCTATTTCCTATTTAGATGATTTCTATGTGTAAGCTAGGCTAAGCAAAGGGCAGGAGCCCCCAAATTCACCGAGCTTCACATACTCTTGAAATAACAAAATATAACAAATGTACTGTGAGACAATACCTTACATTCCTAACTACATTAGGCATAGCCCCTCACTGACACACTTCAAAGGAAACCTTGGTGTGTGAATGGGTAACAGACTATGCACCCCTGGGATCATGTGTCCCAGAACCATACAGCCAGGGGGTGGGGGAGCCTGTCCAGATTGATAGCTGCAAGACCTGTTGGGGGAATTGAATGGTGTTGAATTGCCACATTAACATGCCCTCTTTAGATCACTAAGTGCCCCTATCACCCTCCACAACCCCAGTCATCAACAGCTTCCAGCAACTCTGCCTGGAATTGCTTCATTGGCTATGCTTGATAGAGGCTCAGTTACTTCATCAATGGTGCAGGGAAGGCCAACACACTGTTGCTATGCTTCTAATTGCCCTTGGCAAGATAGGTAGTAGGCTATCTGTGAACCTCTAATGTGCAAGCCATCACAGCCATAATATGTGAATAAACAGACCTTCAGATCACAATATACAGTGAGAACTCACCATGTAGTCAGGAAACAGTTGAGTGCAGCAAGAACATACAGAACACTGATACTTAGTCACTCCAAAAGCCTATCTTGGAAGCTAGAAGACTTGTATAAGTTTAAGGTTTTATATTGCTTACCAGTAGGTTGCCTACAGGGGAGATGAAAAACAAGCACAGATGGGGAACATGCATGCAATGATACCATACCGGCCTATTTGTCAGCCTTATGCTTTGGAATACTGGCCAAGGCTATTGTCCCCCTATGGTGCCTTATTTAGGAGAGTCTCAAAGGTGAATACCAGCTCCGTAAACAGCACAATGGCAGATTCAATGAGGATTATGCTACTCGACACCAGAGGTTGTGATCACAACATGCATGCACTCACAGCACTCCTCAGGATGGACAACATCAACATCTGTGCATTAACTGAAATCTGTCTTAAGGCTCCTGAGAGCACACCAGCACTACCAGACTACAATCCATACCACACATTTCAGCCACAGAACATGGACTGACAGACATGGAGGGGCTGTATCCATATTCATCAAGGATACCTACACCTCCAGGTTAGTGGGGCAGCATGATACCGCTGCGATCATCCATGTGCAGCTAACATCAGCCAAAACTGTAATGTGGAATGTGGCCTGCTACAGATCACCCTCCATGACCCAGGGCCTCCACTCCACCTTCCTGGAGACAGTGGAGAACACAACAATTCTAATGCACACCCTGGCATTGATCGATGTCAACTACCATACCATTAACTGGGAAACGTACTCCGGTACTCACTTCCAGGACCAGCGCTTCCTGAAATGTATCACCTCATATGCCCTGTATCAGGTGGTAACCTCCCTAATGTGGGGTGGAAACTACTAGATGTGGTCATCACCAACATGGGCAACAGGTGCACCACAGCAGAGGTTAACAAGTCACAGGTTAGATCTGACCATGAACTATTCACTGTTTCCACACCCTATCATCTTCCCCACCAACAGATACCACAGTGTATACCTTTCCTACAGCTAAATTTACACTACTAGTGACTGGAGGGGGGGGTTTCACAGCCCCCATGCTAAGGGGAAATGCTGCTCAAGATACAGACAGATTTACAAATGCAGTCTATAAGCACCTACATGGATGTATGGGTCGTGCCATCACTGGTAAACCAAGACTCACTCCTTCTAGACAAGGACACTGGTCTGGTGGACCTCTGCAATAAACAGGCTATACTACAGAAGTAGGACAGTGTTCCAGACACACAGCAAATCCCACGAAAGGCAGACATCCGTGATCACTATTAATATGATTTGTAGGTCCCTCATGACATCATCCAAGGTTAATACCAGCAGGAGAATACACAAGGATTCGAAAGATAACCACAAAACCTTCTTTGGCTATGTCAAGGATCTACATCGTGAAACACAGATTTGCACTGTGCTGGTGAAATATAGCACAAAATATGCTGACCCTACTGATATAGCCAACATCCTTGCAGATACATTCGGTGCATACTTCACCCCCTAAAGAGCCCACAACACTACCCGAAAGGTACAGTATCCCAACCATTAGAGACACACAGGTGGAAATGGCCCTCTCTAACAGCAGAACACAGCATCAGTGGAGGCAGATGTTGACCCCGACTGCATCTTGCAAACTGTACAAGACAACCTGCCCCCCACCTAATTAAGCATTCCAACCTCAGCCTCTCCACAGGCTACATGCCCATACAATGGCGTGTGGCAAAGGTTATTCCACTCCATCAAGGTGAAATCACAACTGACCATGGTAACTACCACCCCATAAGCCTGACTAGCCTGGTGCTCAATGGTATGGTTCGCATCCTCATGGCACTCATTAACAATTACATTGGTAACCTTCGAATACATGACCCAACCTAGGTCAGCTTGGTTGAGTGCAGTTCATGCCTACTGAACCTGTTTGACGTCTTACATACAGTCACCAAGACATTAGATGATGGGGGAGGTGGTTCACACATACTACCTGGACCACACAAAGGCTTTTGACACCATGCCCACACAGGTATTATTGATAAACACACCAGCCTGTGCATTCACCTATACATCACAGGTTGGTTGCCAACGGCTTACACACAGAACCCACATGGTATGACTAGTGGTCTCCAGGTTCAACTCTTGAACAGTCATGACTGGTGTCCCACATGACTCAGTCCTGGGAGCCCTACTGTTTGGCATATACAACTCAGATGTACAGACAAACACAGGTGGACTATGGCAGACCATGTTTGGCAATGACTGAAAACTGGGAGCCATGATTGATAATCCAGCTGACACGGACATCCCTCAAGGGGCCTCACAGAGAATGTCACAGGGTGCCAATGACATGGCCTCCAGCCAAGTGCCACTAACTGCATGGTCATTCCATTGTGGAACTGGCACCCGCATATTAACACATGAGTGGCAGCCACTTTAATACAGACGAGGTAATGGGGTATCTAGGGACTAAGGTAGATAGTGATCTCCCCTTTGACAATCATATCTCCACAGTAGTTAGGACATCCTTCTATGTAGGCCATCTGATTACTAAAACATTCCCATCTAGACATACTGGGGTTATAGTGCCCCTTTACTCATCACTCAGTCTCATCATAGGGTATAATAACACATGTGGGATGTACCTCAAAGGACACGTGCAACAGCTGGGGGGTCCACGAATGTACCTCACCAAGGGGAATACTGGCCTTCAACATATGGCCTATGCAGCCGTACTGAATAAACCTCTGCTTTACTCAGTGGCATCTCATTTACACAGAGATGATCTCCGCTGGCCAACACTGCCATGTCGAACTCAGGCTTGATGGATATGCTCCACCTATGGGAATCCATGTCACAGTGAGCCACACACTGTAGTGAGCTGACCTTGTCACAACAATAACTGGAAGATGCTGGAGGGACAGCTTCCTGTCACAGACACTCCCCAAACTTTGGAACAACATCCCTAACTACATTATACAGAGCCCCTCACTAACACTCTGCAAGAGAAACCTTGGAGGGTGGATGGGGAAGAGTAGATGCACCCCAGGGATCCCACCATTGGCTCTGCTCCACAGAGGGATGGTTAATGAATCAATGGGGTGGCAAAAACTGACACATTTTGGCTGGCCTTATGAATAGCCTCTAGCAGTTAGCCAGTTACCTACCTATGAATCTATACATACAGTATCTGCATATGCTGATAGCTTAATTTACTGTTCAGGTGTTGACTTACCTTGTGCCAATGGCTGTTGTGTGTGCAATAGTTGAGGGCTGCCTATATTGGACGCACACAGTAGACTGCCTATACATGACAATTTACAGGTAGTCTTGTGTGTGTGCCATCCATTTTTACTGTGTGTGCAGGTGGAGAAAGGTGTCTGTCCCTAGGTGCCTACACTGTCAGTGTGTGTGCTATATGTTCCCTCTTTGCCAAGGCATGGGCATACTGGACAAGGCTCCATCTGCCTACTGGGGTTGGCTTAGGGTGTTTGTGGTCTGAGCACCTCTGTGCCTATGGGGCCCTTGGCAATGGTGGTGGGCTGTGAGAGCCTTCACCATTCTGTCCCTGCTGCAGCTGTTTCCACAGGACCATATTGTGTAGTGTGACACACACTATGAAGATGTGGACACATGTGCCTGGAGAGTACTGCAAGGCTCATTCAGACATGTCCAAGCAACGGAACTGTGATTTCAGCATCCCAAATACATGCTCTATGATGATTCTGGTTTGTGTGTGTGCCTCATTATGGCATTCCTGCATGGGTGTGTGTGCATTTCTGATGGAAGTCATCATCCATGGTTCCAGTGCATAGCCAGCATCCACCACCAGGTGGTCATTTGGGATGTCCCCCTTGGCAAATAACCGATACAGCTGTGAGGCATGCCAGATGTGGGAGTCGTGACAGCTTCCAGGGCTGCCAGCACACACATCCATGATAATGCCCTGGGCATCGCACATGACCTGGCAGTTGATGGAGGGGTATCCCTTATGGTTTATGTAGCGCCTACCCTGCTCACCAGGTGGTGACTTGATGTGTATGTGTGTGCAGTCTATTGCACCCCGTAGCTCCAGGTATTCTGCCACATGGTGGAAGAGACATATATTGCTGGCCAACTCCTTCTGAGTTCGGGGGAAGTATATCTGCTCATTGGCATGTGGTAACATGGCATCCAGGAACTGGTGTAGTACCCTGGATGCTGATGCCTGTGAGATCCCCATAATATCCCCAGTTGGTCTTTGAAAGGTACCTGTAGCTAGTATTCTCAGGCTTACACATACCTTTGTATCCACTGGGATGGGTTCCCCCTCTGTTTGTTCTGGCTCTGAGGTGTGGCCGGCACAGCTCCACAAGTTGCTGTAGGGTGTCCCTATCCACCCTGTAATGCTCTACTATATCATGTAGCCCCTGGTAGGTTACCTTGGGTCTGAACACTCTCCTCCTCCTCTGGTGCCTGCGGTGGTCATGTGCATCATCCTCCACACCACCTTCAGTCTCCAACACATGCTGGTAGATCAAAGCTATGGCAGCCCTTAACATGTACATAATAAAAGTTCCCCATCTGTATACACCACTGGTGCAGAGTGTATGGGAATACACAAATGTGTGTGATGTGCTTTCACACTTTATAGTATTGTGCTATGGATGCTGCTGATGTAAGTGGGTGTGTATGAGCTATTCCAGCTGCTGCGTGTCTTAATTATGGATTTTGCAATGAGTACTGCAAGTGTGGGGCCTTTATTGTGGAGATCTGCTTGACTGCCTTGATTAATCTGTTGCCCTTTAATTCACTTGTAGACATGGATCCCCTCCCATTATCAGGCATGCATCCACCTGCCGTCTTTCTTGTTTTGTACTTTCCCTACCCAGTCATGGCGAAATGTGCCTTGTAGCTGATATACTGCATATCGCCTTTGTTCTGCTTGGACACTTTGCTGTTTTCTTTGCAGTACAGCCCCTCCCCTTCCCTGTTCTGCAGCCTTGTTAGCTGTTGTCAATGGCCCACTGTAGGCTCCTAGGTGTTAATTAGTCATTTGTACTCCAATTTCACTGCTGCAGCATTTCCTTATTTCTTTCCTATATCCTTCCTGTTTCAGCTGCAGTGCGCGCTCCTCATACCCATTTACTGGGTTTACATGCGTTTTCATCTCTGTTCACATGCATACTCAGTTACCTTATGTACTCTCAGCTAAGCATAGCTATGGGTAATTCGACACACCCCTATCATGTAGCTTTGCCTAGCTAGGGGCAGACCGGTTTGGCAATGCTCCAATGTGCTTACAGCAATGGTGACACACTCCTCACTTGATGTCATCTTTATCTCAAGGGCTCACCTTGTTGTTGTAATGCTATGCTGTGAGGTGTATCCTTACACCAGCAGGGAATCTGCAATTCACTATTACTCCTCTCATTTGCATGGCATTGCCTACTAATTCCTAGCTACTGCGCATAACACTGTCACTGCCCCTTAGCAACCCTTGTGCCATGAGTATGGTGTAGCATGCCTGCCATTTACTATTATGGGGAAATCGTGATATGTGTTTTTTTGCAGTTTTATTCCATATTTTTATATATTCTTGCGATCCCCTTTGTGCACCGCTGCCCTGCACTTCCATGTTGCAATAGTGCGACTATATATATTAAATGTTCATTTTATATTTTGTACATTTTTTTTATGCCAATGGCTATATATTTAAACATTGGCATATATTAACAATATAATACATGTGTTTGGTCAGCTGTCATGGCTCCGATTTTATGTATGCAAAAATGTCAACCATTTTCTATGGTTTACGTTTCTGCATGCTTACACTATGCCTGCACCACTTCCTGAAGCGCTACATACCTTCATTTGCATGCTACACTGGTGCATATGGGGTAATTAGCATACAAGGCTCAGGAGTTGTGCAGGCGTAGTGTATGCAGGAAGTGCACATGGGAACAGCTCGTACCTGAATCGCTCGGTAGCCATCTTTGTTGTTAGAATGCCGACGCTACGCCTGCACCTGGCGCAAGCTTCATGAATCCCAGGGAGTGTCTTTCATCCCCTTCCTTAGCATGATGTATACTCTGATAAGGTAAAACTTGCAAACAAATACTACTCTTATGTCTATATGAGTTCTGTTGCCCCTGTGGAAGAAATACTTCATTTACTATCAATAATATATGGATACTGAAGACAGATATAAGCTATATGTAAATACAGCATTAGTTGCTTGTTCATTTGTCTAGAATGATCATGGTGTTATTGTGTTGCTTGCTTCATGTCTTGCAATAGCTTATCACAAAGAAAGCATAACTATATTTTGCTCATTTTTTCATGGGCTACTCTATTAATGCAGTATTGTGCAAGCAAATATTTATTATTATATGCACGGTTGTTAAATTCAGACATATGTCTAGCTGAGCATAATGCACTCATGGCTCTCAACCTGCAGACAATGAAAATAGGAACAGAGGCCCTTGAAAAGTAGGAACATTCAGCTAAAACTCTGGACATCTAATTAGCATAACATTTGACTACCAAATAGCACATAACATTTCCAGCTTTCAGTAGGAACGTGGGATACTGCTTAGAAACACATTTAAAAATAGAGAGTGACAAAAATGATGGAAAAATATAAGCACATTATCAAAAAGACAATGTAAAATCTGTTGATTTAATAAATCTTACTACAAACTTTTAAAACACAAGGTCACTTATTTCCACTTCAGAAAAAAGGTCATGTAAGACATGTGTCCTCTTTCTTTAAATTATTGTTGCAACTAGTATGTTGGTCATGTAGTGTGATTTTCTCTGTACTAGACAGCTTCAATACTCACATGAGGGGGATTCAGAAAGTTGTGTAAAGGGTAAATTAAGTCTAGAAATATGTGTATACTTAGCACTTGTGGTTGAGTGGTTAATATGAAGGACATGAAATCTATTGGGGTTTCTCCACATAGGTTTGAAACCTGCTAATTACAGAAGTTTTGAGAGGAAATTCTTATCATAATGGTTAAGGTGATTAGCTCACAGATGCAACATACAGGGCATGATACTCACTTCTGGGAAATTGGCTAGATTTAAAATCGCACAGAAGGGGGCCACTAGACTAGTACTTACATGTGAACTTACCAGAAAAAGTAGAGACATCCTGCACAAAGGAAAATCAGGCTTAAAAATGGGAATGTTGCTGCAAAACAGGGACAGTTGAGAGGTTATTACTGATTTCTGTGTTACCGCTTGGCAAAAAAAGTAAAAGCGTGTATTCAGCTAATCATACAATAAAAACACATTTAGTGAATGCCTGTCAGTTTTCCTTGATTTGGTCTCACAGTTTTCCTCAATTCCTTGTGATTTTTGTAATTGTTTAGGTAGCAATAAGAAATATTGACAATGAATTATATAGAAAGTTAGACCTATTGTTTTCAGAAAAAAATACATGTTAATATAAGTCGTTGATCAACTTTCTGTCTGAGCAATAGTAACCTTTAAAATATGCCCATAGTTTGCATTCTTGGAGCAGGAGAGGGTGGGAGTGAACATACACAGTGGCTTGCCCTTCCTAGTGGGAGAGAAGAATGGTACCACTTGACTGGTCACCACATACAAGCCATGGCTTGTAGATCTCTGAATTGGCAGGACTGAGGACACAGGATTGGTAATCCCAAGCTGTTGCTGGTAGATTGCATAGCTAGTGAATGGAAGTATCTATTATGAAAATGGAGGGTATAAAACATCCTCCAGTGCCACTGATGCACAGATCAGCCATCTGGGGTGCGGTTAGTGTCTAAACAGAAAAACTGTCATTGCTAGAATGTCAGTGAGGGCACAAACTACTTCCATGGCTATCTGGATGGCAGGTGCATGGGTTGGCTCTTGTCCCTGTACAGAGAGTATCCAATGCAGCAGAACAGGTGTGCACTAGACACAGTGAGGAGACCCAAATGATCATCAGGCATGAAGAAAAAATGGAAACAGGAAAAAATAGTGCAAAGGCATTAAATGCAATTTTTTGACAATGTGTGGCTTAGTAATAGAAAACTTTTTTAGTAGTATTTTTCTTAAAAACAGAACCACCAAAACATAAAAAGACTATACAAAACAAGTAAAAATACAATGCAAACAACTCATTTCGTGGTTGGTTGTTTACTAAGGATGAATTTGACCACTGAAAGCACTGTCTATATTGCGTGAAGTTATTTATGTGAAGTGATTTATCATTATATACTGCTATAATTTAATAAAATAAAATTATTAATAAATAAAATAAGCACAGAACATAAAATGACTATTGCAAGATGCTCATATATAATGTTTATAGTACTACAAGTACATATCTTGCACTTAATGTGTATTTTATAGAAAAACAGTCAAGTTACAGAAGGGTTTTAAAGTATTTTATAATAATAATCATTTCTGTTTTCTTCATGTCTAAAGAGAAACCTACAGCTCAATCAACAATAAAAAGAGTTCTGCTGAAACCCAAGCACTCTAATTGAATTAAACTTATTTTTATCTCATACATGCAATCTATTTTATATCTATAGTGTCAAAATGAAAGGCGTACCACGGAAACAGCCTATTTACAATGCCTTCAGATTTAGAAATATATAACATAGCTGCTTAGAAGTTCACAATAATTTCTGAAGATTGCAACAATTACCTGTCGTGGAATTTTACCTGTTGAATTTTAAGGGATTTTTTTTTTATCCTATCAAAAAGCAACGCAACAGCCAGTATACATTTAGGATTATGTGTGTGATGATAGTACTTTTATATACAGCTTTCTTGAGTGCCTCATCTAAAAGCAAATGGTTAAAAGAGCTTTCAGAAAATATTGATTTCAAAAGCTTCAACACTAAAAAGAATAAAAACAAAATTAATATAAATTAAAAATGCTATCTTTGCAGCAAGCCTGCCTGCACTCCCTGACCCATTACTATTTTTCGGTGATTTTATATATATATATGTATATCTATATATATCTATATATATATATATATATATATATATATATATATATATATATATATACCTAACCCAAGATTACACTGCAAAGAGGAAAGGTCAAATTCTCATGTCCTGACCCTGTAGACTGAGCAGCTGGCAGGCAGAAACAAACGTAAAAAAGGCTGTTTTCCCCATACCTCTTACAACCACACACAAGCATATGTATACATATATATATATATATATATATA
>NC_056729.1:147291888-147424388 GCF_019279795.1 Protopterus annectens
GAGCAATGAAAGTCAGCAGGGCTAAGACAGAATATATGTGTGTAAATGAGAGGGAGGGTAGAGGAATGGTGAGGATGCAGGGAGTAGAGTTGGTAAAGGTGGACGAGTTTAAGTACTTGGGATCAACAGTTCAGAGTAATGGTGAATGTGGAAGAGAGGTGAAGAAGAGAGTGCAGGCAGGGTAGAATGGGTGGAGAAGAGTGTCAGAAGTGACTTGTGACAGACGGGTACCAGTAAGAGTGAAAGGGAAGGTCTACAAGACAGTAGTGAGACCAGCTATGTTATATGGGTTGGAGACAGTGTCATTGACAAAAAGGCAGGAGTCAGAGCTGGATGTGGCAGAGTTAAAGATGTTAAGATTTGTGACTAGGATGGATAGGATTAGGAATCAGTATATCAGAGGGTCAGCTTATGTTGGACAGTTTGGAGACAAAGCAAGAGAGAACATGCATTGAGGAGGGATGATGGGTATATTGGGAAAAAGATGCTAAGGATGGAGCTGCCAGGTAAGAGGAAAAGAGGAAGGCCTAAGATAAGGTTTATGGACGTGGTGAGAGAGGACATGCAGGCAGTTGGTGTGACTGAGCAAGATGCAGAGGATAGGAAGAAATGGAAAGAGATGATTCACTGGATGATGAATATGAATTAGTCAGCAGTGTGAGTGATGGTGGAGGACTTCATGTCTGTGTAAAAGTATGTTCTAAAATTGTGTTTAGTGATTTATATTTGCACACTTCAAATGTATTCCTGAACGCATGCATTTTGATATGTTGACATTTGCTTTGTTGATGTTTTCTTTGTGATGCTAGTGATTTCAACATTGATATTTTGACTGTATTTAGCATAGCATTTTATACACACACACACACACACACACACACACACACACACACACACACACACACACACACACACACATATATATATATATATATATATATATATATATATATATATATATATATATATATTTATATATGGATACACTAGACAATCTCGACGTACTGAAATGCCGAAATTCAGTACGTCGAGACCGAATAGTGGAAAATGCAGTTAACTGAAGCTACACTATGCCAAATCTGCAAATGTCGAATCTGCCACTATTGTGGTGTCGCGTTTGTAATGTGTGGTGCAGTTTGTGGATTTATCTGGGGATTCAGGTAAGTGTTGTGTGTTTGAGGATAATGGGTAGGGATTTTAGTGTGTGTGAGTGTGTGCGGTGGTGTTTGTTGTGTGTTTGTGTGTTTAGTGCGACCTTGGAGTTAGAATATATATGTAGGAGGGGTGTGGGGGATGTAGCCCCCCACATGGGGGGTGCAGGGGTGCTTGCCCCCCTGCTTATAGGTAGGTTAAGTGTGTTTGTGTGTGTTGTTATGTTTGTTTAGTTAGGTAAGTGTATGTGTGTGTGTGATTATGTCCTGGTTTGTGTGTGTTTGTGAATGGTCGCGATTGTAGTGTTCGTTATTGTGGGTTTTCGTGTATGTGGTTTTTTGACTATTCAGTCTCGAAATACTGAAATTCGACATTTCAGTATTTCGAGATTGTATAGTGAATCCATACATATATATATATATATATATATATATATATATACACATACACACACACACACGCACACACACACACACATATATATATATATATATATATATATATATATATATATATATATATTACTACCTATATATGCATTAACTGTGAAATTACACATTTGACTAATTTTAACCATTATCACACTAACCTCAAACTTAAATTACTCTCTATAATATATCTTCCAAATAACAACTCATTGCAAAAAAAAACTTTACCTAGGCAAACAGTGTTACCAACAGAGTTGTAGCTGACTCATCTAATGCCTTGTGCCGATCCTTGATCTGGTGAGTAGCAAAAAATAAGTCAATTGTCTCTGATCTGGAGCTCTTCGCCTGTCTCTTAAGGGGTGCCAGGCCTCTGTGTTGTGCAGCCCCTCAACTCTTAATTTAATTTTAAACTTTTAATTCTGTAGCAATCTGACTGTTACATTGTAGCAAGCATCTTGCTACAAAGTATACCCAGCACAATATGTGAAAGCAAGCAAATCTGCAGGACATCCATAGTGGAATTCCCTTTCATACCAGCATCCCTTAACATCTTGCACCTGGGGCAGTTGCCCCTTCACCCCACCATAACTATGCTTCCAGTCACCACTACCTTACAACCTATAAATGATATTGTAGTTGTAAAGTGTGTGATGACACTGTCAGTTACACCATTCCATAGAACAGTTGTTACATAATGTTGTTTTCACTGTGTAAAACATATAGGCTGGGATTCAGAAGGAATCCCACCAAGGAAGCTCAAAGCTGTGATTTAAAGAGATTGTGGAAAATGAGATTCTGAGACAAGTTTAGCAACAGTGAGAAAATACCCTATCATTGGCTAAATTGCACAGGTCTGAATTGTTTGTTTTTACCTTACTGTGAGTTCTAAACAGCACTGGTGGACCAGGAATCTATATGGCAGAGGCACACCCTTATTCATTCTCCCCCACACACACATGTAGATATTAAAACTTACACACACACACACACACACACACACACACACACACACACACACACACACACACACACACACACACACACACACACACACACAAAACTGATGTTGCCTCTTACTTTTTCCTATCCCTTATAAATCATTAATGATGACAGTCACTCAATAATGCCAAGCATTTTAGCTTCATTCTTTTCTTCATTCACAAACTGACTGCAGTACTAGACCTGATGCTATATTAACGTTTAAGTGATTCAAAATATTTAATAATTCTTACAGGTGTTGTCTAGTGTCCCTCTTGGTTCGGTCCAGAAGTCTTGAGCACTGCCATTTAGAGGTATGGGGCAGTCACCCACCATAGACATACCCCCCATCCCTCTCTATTGTCCCAGATTTTACAGAGCATCCCTGATTTGAGCTCTTACATCTGCCCTGTCCCTCAAGACTCCTGCACCATTATTGTCAGTCAATAATGTCACATATCAGAAAAAGCATCCTGATGCAAAACCTGCTCCTCTATTAAGTCCTTAGATAGCGCAGAGTACTAAAGCTCTGATTTGTTAATGAACTGCTTCCTGTGTCATTATACAGCATTTTAATCTTTTTTTACTCCATTGCTAAACTCAAAGTTAATTTTGTCACTGACTGTAGTAACATTTAAAGAGTGTCCTGGTGTGAAGTGTTCCCCTGTACTTGTCATTGTTCAAAACATCCTTTGTTCTATAAAAAATCGGTTGTTCTATGAACTTTTTAAGTAGCTCAGGTTACTATATAGGTCCCGTTCAGATAATCAACGTTTCAAAACTTTGAACATTATATGGCCAATGACCAGATAATCAAAGTTTTAAAACTTCAAACATTCTGAATGGAGATCACCACACAGCATGGAATGGGACATGTACTGTTCTCCTCGTTGCAGTGCTATCTTGCAGTTGGTATATTTAATTAGCAGGGGGTGTGGGAGTGCAGGGTGGGCTTACCCATTGCAAAAACATTAAAGAACATTTGTTTTTGTTTTTTGTTTTTTTTTATTTGATGTTCGAAGTTTTAAAACTTTGATCATCTGGTCCTCGGCCATATAATATTTGAAGTTTTGAAATAGATTTCAAGGATCCAGTTTATCTGTTTCATTTATTCTCTCTGCCACCTCAACTTTTGCAGTTATTGTTCTTCAATCAATTCCTCTTACCCTTCTCATTTATGTCCATCTGAAAAGGAGACTTGCTTCCCTTACATCATTATTTTCAGCTTATGATTCCTGACTACATGATATACAGCCTGGGTCATATTGACTGATTTCATGTCTACATTTTCTTTTCCTGTCCTCTGTAATTTCTTTGCAAACCAGGTCAGTGCAGAGCATTACAGATATAAGGCCCTGACTATTTCTCATCAAGCTCTAGGTCAGTTAGCAGTCAAGGCGCTGGTGGAGTTGGCTTACAAGAGAGACAGATGATGAGGTAAACCTTGATTGGCTGCCACCATGGGCAGGTTGATGGATGCATACCTGAGTTATAAGTTATATACCGAATCCCTCATGCAGATAACAGATTCTGCAATCAAAGGAGCTGGATGTTTGGAAAGGGCACCTCTTGTGGAAGTGGAAGACAAACTCTATGCATCCACTGCATGTCATCCCTTGAGATGTAATAAGCATGCAGATGAGGAACTGGTTTGGCAGTAAATGAAAACTCCCTGCTTTTTTTATCAGAGTTAGGGTACCATACTAGATGCTTGACCCTAAAAGAAAGAAGAGCCCATTATGATTTAGATGCTTCATTCTCCTGAGAGGTCAGGAGCAATATATATATCTAGATAAAGATAAAGATATATATATATATATATATATATATATATATATATATATATATATATATATATATATATTTTTTTTTTTTATGTATCCTTTGTTGACAGGGTTAATCCTGCTTAGTGTTTTTTCAGGAGCGACCAGAGCTGTTATTATTACTACTACAGGAGCTTGGGCCAGGACATCAGGGAACTTCCAGTATTCTTGGTAGTCAGGGGAAGGATTTGTGTGTCACACATCCTGACTTCCTATTTGCTGTCTAGTCATGGAGGCAGCCAGGAGGAACAGAGAGAAAACATGGTTGATTCAGCTTTTGCTGAAAATGAAGTGAAAGTTGCTGAAAATGTAGTCGAAATGGTAAAATCACTACCAGTTTTTTTTCTGATGATGTGGGTCCAGAAAAAAACTGTGATATTGGAAGAAAAGGAGATCGTTGCTGTAACAGAGATGGATTCAGAGGAAAACTTTCAGAGGAGATTGTTTGAAGGGAAGACAGTTACCTCTGAGAAATGCATAATTTGTTGTAAAAAAAGAAGAAAGGTTGGACAAGTATAAGGTTTGGGACTCTGTTATAGCACCTCTGGGTGTCAAAGCAAAAGAGGTAAGAGCATTCATTTCAATTAATAAAGAGATTTGTTGTGACTTGATATTTGAGACTGGCAAGGCCATGGAATTTTTTGGGTGCATATAAACAAAAGAAAAATATTTATCCATGGTCAGAATATGTCTTGCAAGCTGTTTACAGACAAATAAAAAAATGAATAATGATCCAGTTTAGAACTGAAGTTGAAGCAAAAGAACTGAAAGAACATTTATTAACTACATGTAAAGAATTAATGGACACTACAAAAATATATGATGACAGAAGACTATGGACTGGGGGATGGGAATGTGGAGTAATACTGAAAATGGAAAAATAATAATGTTGTGCATGTACCTAGTATTATTGGTGTTCATATTAATAGGTGTTTTGTGAAATATAGGCATCAACCAAAAACGTGTTATTTTTGTGGAAAAAATGATCATGTAATCAATGAATGTGATATAAAAAGATGTTATTTATGTGGTAAAACGACATTATGCAAAACAATGTGACTTAAAGTGCAGAAAATGTGGCAATACTGGTCATTCATGGCAAGAATGTGAAATGAACGTGCAAGAAAATGAAAATGAAAATGAAGTTATACAGGATAAAGAGATAGTAGAATGTGTTATACAAGAAAATGTACCAAAAGATGTAACTGGTAAAGGGGTTATACATGAAGTTAAAGAACGTAACAAGGAAAAAGAAATAGAGGAGATAAGTGAGGAAGAAGCTGATTGGTGCACAGTAAGAAATAAAATGAATTTGATAGGGAAAAGAGATAAAGAAAGGAAAAGAAAATTCAAAAACATAATGCTTAGGGAAAATAAGAAAGAGAAGGGATAAACATTTTATTATACTAACTGGTCTTAAAAGCTGAAAATATTAGCTTAAGTGTGAGCAATATGAAAAATGTTAAAAGGAGAATAGGTATATTACAATGGTGTGCTGCAGTAGATGCACATATTGTTTTAGAAGATATCAGATTATTAACACAGGAAGAAAGAACACAAACTGAAAAACTTTGGAATGGTGTGGTAGTTTGGAACATGGGGAAAGAAACATGCACAGGCGTATCAATATTATGTCAAGGAAGTATTAAAATATCAGATGTAACCATTGTGGAACTAGAACAAACTACGCTAATAGATGTAAGATGGAAAAAAGGTGTATAGAATTATAGATTTATATGCATATGAAACAAAAACAGAGAGAAAAATGATGTTTAAAAATATTCTTGAATATGTTTGTCTAAACATGGACATTATAGTGGTGGGCAGTTTTAATTGTAATTTAAGTAAAAATAAGAACAATTGTGATGTCAAAATGGCTAAAAAATTATGAGAAGTGGAAAGTTAAGTGTATGGGAGAATAACCACTGGACCTATAAAAGGAATGAAATTATGACAGAAATTATCTTTTAATATTTGATAGTTTAAAAGTTATAAAAAAGGAATTAAGTATGCTGGATTTTCAGATAATGTGTCAATATGGATTAAAGTATAGGAAAAGGAAGAATAGGAAAAGGAATCTTCTTCTGGCTTTTCTCAGTTAGAGGTCGGCACAGTGGATCACCTGTCTGCTCATGATTGGCAATGGAGTTTTATGGTGTTGAGTTGCAAGCCCAGTGCCCAACCTTCCACAAAAGGAACACACACACACACACACACACACACACACACACACACACACACACACAGGGCCAATTTAGAGTGTCCAATCCACCTACAGCATGGCTTTGGGATGAAACCCACGCGAACACAGGGAGGACATGCAGAGTCCACACAGTAGGCACCCCAACCGAGAATCAAACTGGAGAGCCTCTTACTGTGAGGTGGTAACGCTAACAGCTGCACCACCATGGCCACCCAAGAATAGGAAAAGGAATAAAGAGAATTAATGAAAAAGAAATAGATTTAGAAGAGAAAAAACTTGTGGAATTATGAAAAAAATCATACGACTATGAGGGAGTTTTATGAGAACTGGACTGTTTGGTGGCTTAATTTTAAAGAGAAATATAATACGTATTTTTCTAGAATGTATAAGGAAGAAAAGAAGAAAAGAAAAAGAGAGATATAAGATATTAAGTCAAGAAACATTTAGTGAGATTAGAGAAGAAAAATTCCTTTTATAAAAAAGAAAAAGAAATATATAAAATGAATCAAATTAAAATTAACAACTTGTTACATAAGCAAAAATATTGCTTACAAGGAAAGAAAGAAGAGGTAGCACCATACTTGAGTAAAATAATAAAATAAGGAAAATAATATGAGAATTAAAAAATAAGGAAGGTAAACAAATAAGACATCGAGAAATAATATACAAAATAATTAAAGAATTTGTATGGGAATTATTTGTTAAGAGGGATGAAAACATAGAACAAATTTATAAAGTGAAAAATGAAATAAGGAAGATAAGGAGTATTTAGAACAAAAAATAACCTTTAAAGAAATGAATGAAATTATAAAAGATATTAACATGAATTCTGCAACAGGATTGGATGGAATTGAATATGGTATGTATAAAGAAATGAAAGAGTGGCAAAAAAAAATTTTTATAAAAGTTATGAATGAATGGTTAGAAACTGGAATTAAAGAGAAAGAGATATCTACAGGAATTATACAATTTATATTTAAAAAAGGAAATAAGGAGGAGATAAAAATTTGAAGACCTATAACATTGAATAATACAGAATATAACATTTTATGAGAATAATAACAAAAAGGTTACAGGAAAAAATGGATAGAATATATGACCAAAATGTATTTGGAATAAAAGGAAAAGGAAGTCAAAAATTATTATTGATAATAAGAGAAATAATTGATATCATAAATAGAAATGTAGAAGTGAAGGTCATGATAGGGGATAAAAGTAAAGCTTATGATAATATTTAATATAAATCATTATGTAAGCAAAAAATATCACAAGTAATAAATGTAAATGGCTACCTTGGGGAAGAAATAAAAATAGAATATGGAATAAAGCAGGGCTGCCCAGCTAGTAGTGTAATTTTCTCATTAGTTATGAATGTAATAGTGAAGGAAATTAAAAAATTGTCAAGTAGTAGTGGATACAAAATGATGAAGGAAGTACAAATGCCAATAATGTATAATTACATGGATGATATTGTATTGATTGCTAAAAATAAAGTATGGATGGAAAAAGTAATGAAAAATTAAGTATAAATTAAAAAATGATTTAAGTATAAATAAGGAGAAAAGTCAAGGATTTGGCTTTGAAGGTATGATAGGAAGTTTTGAGTTCAATGAAAACTATATAGATATTCAAGGAATAACATTTGGAAGAAATGAATACAGACAACAACAATGGGATAATGTACTCAAAGAAGTAAAGGATATGACTAATTTTTGGAAATCATATACAGCATACTGAGCATGTGTTTTGAAATGTGAAAAAGTTAATAATTTCTGGAAAGAAATATGTAAAGATAATAGGGTGAAAAGTTTGTTAAAATTTGAGCAAGTAAATATGGACATACTAGAATTTGGTTATTATGACGCATGTAAACAGGAAGAAGTGAAGAAAATTGGCAGAGTAATATGTTATGCTTCATGGACTATATGAAATGAGAGACTAAATTAAATTAAATACAACAGAAAATGGACTTTGACAAAGATTTTGAAAAAAATAATGTTTTATTGAGGATAAGAGAATGGGGATGCTTAAATTGAAGTTTATAATGTATGGAGATATGTAAATAGACGTAAATAATGTAAATATGTAAATCATATATAATGTATATAGCAATAAAAAAACCTACTCTTGTAAGTCAGGGAAAGGCTTTGTGTGTTACATATCCTGACTTCCTATTTCATGTCCAAGCACGGAGGCAGTCAGGAGGATCAAAGAGAAAACATGGCTGATTCATTTTTTTGTTGAAAATGGAGTGAAAGTTGCTAAAAATGTAGTTTTTTTCTGATAATGTGGGTACAGAAAAATCGGTGATATTGGAGGAAAAGGTGACTGGCTGTAACAGAGATGGATTCAGAGGAAAACATTTTGAGGAGATTGTTTGAAGAAGAGACAGTTACCTCTGAAAAAATGCATAATTATAACCCTCCAATTGGGGGGGGGGGTTTGCGGGATGATTATTTGGAAGAAATGGTAAATCAAAGTGAGCCAGAAGAGACTTTAATTGCAATTTAAAAATAATAAGAGCAATGGTGGTGATAAAATAGTTAAAGAAATCATGAGAAGTGGAAAGTTAAGTGTATGGGAGAATAACCACTGGACCTACAAAAGGAATGAAATTAGGACAGAAATTGATTATTTTTTAATATCTGATAGTTTAAAAGTTATAAAAAAGGAATTAAGTATGCTGGATTTCAGGTCATGTGACTATACTGGTCAAAGTACAGGAAATGGAGTAAAGATAATTAATGAATGCAGTGATTTTTTATGGAGATTGTATATTAGAAAATTGCTGGTTAAGGCAAATATGCAATACAAAAAAAGCAAGATAGACTATGTAATAAATGTGTAGTGTTTAAGACTACTGAGCATGTGTTTTGAAATGTGAAAGGGTTAATAATTTGTGGAAAGAAATATGTAAATTTAATAGGGTGAAAAGTTTGTTAAAATTTGAGCAAATAAATATGGACATAATAGAATGTGGTTATTATGGTTTACAAAAACATGAAGAAGTGAAGGAAATGGACACAATAATATTTTATATTTCATGGACTATATGGAAAGAGATCCTGAATGAATTTAAATACAATGGAAAATGGACGTTGACAAACATTTTGGAGAGAATAATGTTTTGGTTGTGGTTAAAAGAGTGGGGGGAAATGCTTAAATTGAAGTTTATAATGTATGGAGATTTGTAAATAGATGTAAATAATGTAAATATGTAAATAATATGTAATGTATATATCAATAAAAAACCCTACTCATCATTGTTGTGAGTGGGACCCATTTTGACACAGAGGCAGCATGGAAAAACAGGGAGGCATAAGGAGAGAGAAGGAGATAATGGAGTGGTAAATAAAATGGAGGCTAAGCAAATATCAAGAACAGAGAATGTGTGCAGGATTCTGAGGAATTGTTTCAAAGAGATATGTTTGATGGAGATGAGTCAGCAAACAAGGAATGTATAATTACAACCCTCCAGTCTGAAGTGGTTGGGGGATGATTTACTTAAAGAAATGATGGTGAAGAGTGAGCTAGAAGGAGATGTTTCCTAGGGGGAAATTATAGAGAAAATACAAAAGGAGGATGCAGAGACAATCCAGAATAATAGTGGTGAGATGGGACAGAAAACTTATGCAGAGAAAGAAAAAAATTGGCAAAAGTAGAGTAGCAGAAAATAAGGCAGAATAAAATGAAAAATGGAAGTAATTCAAAGAAAAGAAGATAAAGAAATAGATATGAAGTGTTGGACAATTTAATAGCTCCTTTGAAAGTAAAAGTACATGAGGTAAGAGCTTTTATTCTTAGTAACAAACATAATTTTTGTGACATTATATTTTAGAATGCTTTTTCAATGCACTTGTTCTTGGAGAGTATGAAAAAGACTCAAACCCATGGAATCTTTATGTGATAAAAACATTTAACAGGGAAACAAAAAAAATCATGTACAATTTCAAACAAAGGTACAAAAGAAAGACTTTGAAAGGATATTTGAAAACAATGTAAAAACGTACTGGACATTGTAAAAGTTTATGACAATAGGGGTTTGTGGAATGGTGGCTGGGATTGTAATATTTTGTTAAACATAGAAAGAGAAAAATTTTATATATACCAAGTATAGGTTCTTAGGTTCATAGGTTGGTACTAGGCTATCATCCCTAGGGCCTATACAAGCCTAGCCATAACAATTCCCTGGCTATTTCTTCCCACAATATTTACTTCCCTGGACCCCTGTTTAGCAGGGTGACTGACATGATCCTCAGGTTGAATTTCCAATCTTCCATCCAATCGTCAAGGTTCCTTTTGAAAAGGGCCAAAGAGGCCCTCTGATTGACATGTATGGTCAGTCTATTCCAGAGTCTGGGGAGTCTCTGGGTCAGAAACCTATCCCTCCAGCATGTTTTATTCATTGTGATGACAGGGTTTAGATCCCTGGAGTGTGTGGCTCTGAGGGATTGGGATTTCTTTAAGTATAGCATGTCCAAAAGCTCTGGGTTTGACATGGCCTTGTATGTTCATAGGTTCATAGGTTGGTACAAGGCTATCAGCCCTAGGGCCTATACAAGCCTAGCCATAACAATTCCCTGGCTATTTCTTCCCACACTATTTACTTCCCTGGGACCCCTGTCAAGCAGAGATCACCTCTGAGTAGACGATATGTGACAGAGTATAGCTGGAGTTTTTTTAGACGGTCAGCATAGGGCATCTGCTTTACACCTGTGATTCTTTTAGTGAGGTATTTCTGTGGCCTTTCCACTTGTTGCCGATGTCTTGAGAGCTACATACCAAATGGGGCATTGTATTCTATAATGGGTCTAATGAGGGATGAGTACAGTGGGACAATGATCTCCTTTTTTCTGGATGAAAAATCCTTAGTGATGAGGTGTGCCACATATAAGGATTTCCTGACTGTTGTGGCAATGTGATTATCGAAGGTGAGACCACTGTCCACCTGTGTCCCTAAGTCTCTTATCACACTTTTGGTGTTTAGTGTACTCCCACCTATGTGGTAATTCACGGGTAGATGTTTTTTTCCCAAAGGGGATAACTATACATTGCTTGGCATTGAGCTTGAGCCCACGGCTCTGGCATGAAGCATCTGTTTCTGTATGGCCCTTTTGTAGAATATCCACATAATTTGGGGATTCAATAATGGCTCCCAGTCTGCAGTCATCTGCAAAATTTGTTATCCAGAGTCCCTTGGTGTTGACCTGTACTTCAGAGAAGTAAATGCCAAACAAGAGTGGTCCCAGGACTGAACCCTGAAGTACTCAACTTGTCACATGTCTGGAGCTGGATTTGGAGTCAGCTACTTTTACAGTGTGGGTTCTGTCAGTAAGCCAGTTGGCAACCCATCGAGTGACGTAGGGATTAATGCCCAGCTTAGTAAGTTTATCTCTGATTCCAGAGTGGGGGATGGTGTAGAAGGCCTTGGCATGGTCCATATAGGCTGTGAGGACCACCTTACCCTTGTTCACATCTCTATAGCCTGATTTGAAGAAGTCAATCCGGTTCAGGAGACAAGATCAGCCCTTCACAAACCCATGGAGAGGAATAGGGGTTTCAAAAATACTGGGGACAATTCAAAACATGTTTTTTTTTGTGTAAAAGAAGAACATTTGATAAGTAACTGTGACAAAAGAATGTTATATTTGTGGGGAAAAGGGACATAATGGAAAAAATATGAGTTGAAGTGTTATAAATGTAACAAAAGTGGGCATTTATGTGTGGATTGCAAAAATTCAAATAAGAATAAGAAAAAAAGAAAGAGATGAAAATGAACAGAGAAAAAGTTTTAGAAGTAGTAGAAGTAGAAGAAAAACTAAATGAGAAAAATGATAAAGAGTACATATAAGATAGTTCTGAAATAAGTGATAAAGATGACATAACCTGGGGTGTAGTAAAAGAAAAAAGAATTCTATTGGTAAAAGGGTTAAAGATTGAAAAAGGAAATTTAAAGGGATAAGTACAAAAGAAAAAAAAAGAAAGGAAATGGATGAAAAAGTATGCACACAGCTAACAACTGGTGGTTGGTATAATGGTTAAGGTGTTTGACTCCCAGACACAAGGTACAGTATTTGATTCTCACTTTTGGAAGGGAAATTGGCTATGCTTGTAATAGCCTAACTAGCCTAGCAATTAGCCAGGAACTTATGAAATCATTAATCAAATAGCACATAAGGCGAGGTCATATAAAGTAAAATACATACACTTAATAATAATGTATCAGTAATGAGTAATTAATATCTAAAGTTTATTTTTAAATGAAAAATGCTGTTTGCCTTTAGCTCAGTTTTGCTAAGGACTCCTAAGCCAAACTAAGCAATGCTTAAACAGGACCTGTCTGAGAAATACTTAGCAATGCTTTGCTCTGCTTAGCCAGTTTGAGCATTGCTAAGCAGTATCATTCTAAGCAGTCCTCAGCTCAGCTAAATAGATTTGTGAACCACTAAGCACTGCCAAGCATTTGCCACTTTAAGCACTGCTCAACTGAGCTTAGAGGGTTTGTGCACTGCTGAGCTTTGCTTGGCATTTTTAAAAATGGTCCAATGGTGGTAAAGGGCAGGAAGATGGCCTTATTTAAACTGCACAGGAGGGAATACAAGCAGAACCTGTTAGAGTTTGATCCATGCAGGAACTATGGCAGGTGCTGAAGAGGGAGTGTGCTTTCAGGTGCAGCGCTGGGGCATGTTGGAGTCCAGGATCATGGCTGGGCTCTGTGTTAAGAACCATGATGACAGACTGCTGCAGGGCTAGTACCAGGGCTCAGAATACAAGTTTGAGGCCTGGAGCCATCTGGCACATGAGCTCACCAATGCTACTGGGATCCCCCACACTGACAAACAGGTCCATCATCATTATGATGACCTGAAACAGAGGAAGGGGGCACTCTTGGCCTACTGATCCAAGATGCTTGGACACAGAATGCCCCAGAAGTTTGTAAATATATCAACTGGTGATTTATCAAACTGTAGTATGAATATCTGATAGACAGTTATGCATAATGATGTGTTTTCCCCCCACAGCTGCAAAGGAGAGGGCTCATAACATTGAGACCCATGTAGGATGACTGTCAAGGTTGCACTGACAGTGTGGTGAGTACAGATCTAACTTGCAATATATAGTACAATAAATAAGAAAGTGTAATTGTTTACTGCCATTAGGTATAGTGTGTTCTGAGTGTACTAAATAAATGTGTTGTTAGACCAACACTGATATAAGTGACTAATGCCAGGTACTGTATAATACAGATGAAGACAGCAAACAAGCTACTATTGATGAAAGAAAGTCAATACTGTAGTAATACTGTGTAGGAATGAATCTGGTAATAAAGTATACTGTGATTGCTACTGTGAAGGTAATAAATTACATTCATTCATCATCTACAGGATATGCAATACAACTGAATTTAGAATGTTGAATATAATAAACCACTGTGTCATGTCACCCTCAATAAAACTTATTCTCACAAACTGCTGTGTTTAATCTGGTCTGTTGTTGAAGAAATACAATTGTGCAGGTGCTACACAGCAAATATGTCTATGAGAGCATGACTTGAGTGAGAATTGTCTGATAACCAGCTGTTATGCCAAACTGTAGATGTGGAGCTGTAAAACCAGATACAATGAAATTTGATATATGTTCTGCACTAAGATCTGAACCTTAAATAGTAATGTATAATGTATTATAGTGTGTTCCCTGCAGCATTGTCTTGTGTTAACTTTGCATTTCAGATATATGTAGTCCTGAATGTAGGTATGCTGATGCAGTCAAGTATGAGACTGTAAAAGGTGAAGACTGCAAATATATGATCTGCAAATGTGTATGGGTCGGGTATGCAACCCAGCACCCTGCTATGGTATGTACAGATCACAGATATTCACATCCACTAAGGGTTAAATGTGTACACCTGCATTTAAATTATTAATACACAGTTCACTAACTATCATGCATGACTCTCAGGCATGTATGTTCAACTGTCACTACAGCCTTCTGTGACACTCCACTTATATTACAAGGTCAGACTTTGTAACCAAGTGAGTTTTAGGCTCAAATCACTCAAGGAGCAGACAGCAGCACCCCAGTAGCTCAGTGTGATAAGAAATAGATATGTTGTTCATTTTTGCACACACAAACCACAGTTTGAATCCAGGGACTGGTACTAAGATGCATTTATAGTTACACACAAGTAATCCTGACTATTTGGAGAAACAGTCAGGTAGTGTTAACAGATATTTTCTCCACAGGGCTTACAGGTAAAAAAATATTTGTATTAGCTGTATATAGGGTATACTAATAAACTGGGCACAAATGTTCCAGTGTCCAACCCCATGCATACAATTGAGAGCAGGATAGGTATATACACCATGCACTCTTCCCGATACATGGCTCTCAAGTGTCATACTGTCACAGCTAATGATCACTGTTGCCAATAACCTTGCACACAGATATAAATCCAGTAGAAGTATGCCAGTAGCACACTCACACAACATCAGTGCAGGGTATACCTTGTTAGTCATATATGTAACCCTGACATGTATGAGTCCCCTCTAATCATGTACCTAGAGTTGTCAGAGCTTGCCCCATACCATTCCAGGTCAACAGCTTAACAGGTATGTGCATGCTACAGCAGCTATAGTCCTCAGGTAAAGGTAAAGTGAGGGCAGACCTGTCAAGTATTGAGCAGTACTGTTGTGAAAAATATAGCCTATACAGTTGGTAACAGACTGTTTTTCTCTTCCACCACCCCTTATCTGCATCACTAATTATTATTCATATACTACGGGTATGTTGTTCTTAAAACCTAATGCTGAGACTCATATTGTATTACTGTTCATATATTTCAGTGGTTGCATACTAACATACCTTGTTCAAATCCCACTGTTAATGTGGGTTTAGCAAACAAGAAAGTTTGTTTGAGAACTAAAGTATTCCTTAACAAAAAAAGCAGCACCAGAAAAAAACACAAAATAAGGAATACACCGTTGAATTTATTCAGACACAAAACAGAAGTAAAATGCAAAGCTTTCTAGCAAAGTTCTTTCTCAGTGCATGAATACTGGTAAATCAGTGAGCTCATTTATAATTCAAATTAACCAATAATAAACAAGTTTAATCACATGACCATTTATGATTTAAACAGAGTTCACAGGTAAAAACATGGATAAAAACACCAATATAAGCACACACACACACACACACACACACACACACACACACACACACACACACACACACACACACACACACACACACACACACACACACACACACACACACACACACATATATATATATATATATATATATATATATATATATATATATACATAGCCAACCAGGAAAAATAAAATCAAATATGGTCATGTTTTAATCTTAAAAAAGGTTTCAAACTATTCTGACTATTCAATCCAGGGCTAACAGATGCTCTAAAGAAATCTATCCACTTACATTCCACCAGTTCAGTAGCAAGCTTAATATCAGTTCCCCGTTTTGTTATATCTACTACCTGAATAACATGAAACTTAAACCTGTGCATATCCCTCATCGTTTGAATATGTTTAAATAATGCATTAGAATCAATGCCTCTCCTGATCTCTGACATTTGAGAACAAATCCTTTGTTTTAATTTTAAATTAGTTTTCCTATATAAAAGGATGAACAGGCCACACAATTAGCAAGAGATACGACATTCTCAGTCTGACAAGTTCCATATATATGAAATTCAACATTTTCTTTGAAATAGGATGTACAAAAAATAACTCAGTATTAATCACATCACAAAAGGTACACTTGAGACAATGATGAGTTCCTTTGGTGGCTACAGACACACATTTAGTGCCACAAGATAAATCTTTATAACATACAGTTGTTTCAAGTATTTGTTCTCTTTTATGTTCAAAAAATGGTCTAGAAATAGAGCCAATAATGTTTTTAACTTCAGAATTAGATGTCAAAATAAGCCAATATTTCTTAACTATATTCTTAATAGACTGTGTATGTTTATTATATTTCATTAAATATCTGAAAGGCTTCTTTTTAAAAGTAGAAACACTAACAGAATTCAAAGTAGTATCAGATGTACTTTCTGTCATGAGAGGTTTACCTACATCCATACGTTTTTCCATAACTATGGCTTGTGGCATGCATAGTAATGAGGCGCGCTGCCTGAGCTCCTAATCTTACACGGAGCATGTAAGATTGCAGGGGGCATGTCTGAGAGCAGAGCTCTCAGAATATACATGCCCCCCATAATGAAGAACAGCAGAAAGGGGTAAGAAATGAGCGAGACCGCTCATAGATGTCCGCATATCCCCACCAACCTTCCCCCTAGTGTACAACGGCAAGTAATCACCAATAGAATGAACAAACCCTTAATTTTTTTATTTTAAAATCCGATTAAAGCTAATCGTAGGTGTGTGGGTGTGCTCATCGCTTAACTATGGTTAATGCAGCTTAAATGGCTGAAGAGGATAACAAGGAAGATATATGCAAATGAAGCAGCATAGCAATAGTGTAGTGGGCAGAGCATTTGCCTTACGAGGAAGCATTCCCAGTTCAAGTCCCACTGCAGCACATTCCATTTTCCATGGCAAAGCACGTTATGACTAATATTTATGTTGCATAACCCACTAAATAACATATATTTATGAACTGGAGTACTGCAGTAAATGCACATGTGAAGTGTCAGTGTCATAATGAATAAAGCACTAGTAAGCAGGTTTAAGCACCAGTAAGCAGTAGTAAGCATATTTAAGCAGTAGTAAGCAGGCTTAAGCCCTTTCGCGCGAGGGTAAGCAATGCGAACACAGCTAAGCAATCCTGAAGCTAACTCTCTATAAGCATATGTAACCGATGGTTAACATTGCTTACCCTCATGCTAACCTGTGCAAACCCACTTACAACTGCTCAAAAGTGCCTTAATCACTCTGTATCCAATGGCCCTTGTTCTGCCCAGCAACAAAATAAACAGCCATGCAGGTCTCAAACCCTATACACCACAGTCACAGTTACTAACCACCAAGCCATCACAGAAGTACACAAACAGTGAGGCATCAGCAAACAAGTCTTCACCATAGTAAAACCAAACTGAACCTGTGAAAGGATTCAGTATACAGCCAAATGTGCCTTAACCCACTATATAACATAAATATTTGAACTGGAGTAAAGCAGTAAGCCCAAAAGTCAGGTGTAATTGTAATAGAGTGTTGAAGTCCCCAGTAAAACACAAGGACCCCATAGAGTATACATACACATGAATCATGGATACCAGGCATACATATAAGGTGTAATGAATAATAATTCAATGCCAAAAAGGAATTATAATGCAAGGTCTAATGTAAGCAATGCTAAGCATTGCACAGGCCAGCTTAGGAGGTGTAAGCAATGTGTAGGCCAGCTAAATCAATGTGCCCAGTGTTATACCCCTTTAAACAATGCCAACCCTAGGTAAGCAGGTTTGCCCATAGCCTAGAATTTTTAAAAACAGCCAAACATGGAAAAGTGTGGGAAATCAGCCCAACTTAAACCCAAGAAGTGGGAATACATCTCATAACTGGTTGTGGCTTCCCCTTGCAGGCACAATGGCAGTAAGGGGAGAAGGTGTGCGCTTTTGGGTGCAGCACTGGTGCATCCAGGAGTCTAAAGTCATGGCAAGACTCCTTGTCAAAGACCATGATCAGAGACTGCTGCAGGGCCAGTGCCAGGACTCCCAATATAAGGCAGAGACCTGGGACTGTTTCGCCCATGATCTCATCAGTGCCACTGGCATACCCAGAACTGGTGAGCAGGTCAGGCATCACTATGCTGACCTGAAGCGGCATAAGAAGGACCTCTTGGAGGAGTGGATCCAAGAGACTAGAGTGGCAGGGGATGTTCCAGTTGTGTTTAAGTATCAACCCACTATGTGTATAATAATTGCCAGATCAGGTATATCATGGATAGGTATAGCTAAATATTCCTCTTATGTCCCCCACAGCTACAATGGAGTGGGCCACGAACCAGGAGGCCCATGTCAGTCACCTGGCGAGGTTGCAATGTGAGGCAGGTCAGTAATACTCATGCATTTACTGTCATAGGAAATAAAACTAAAAGTAGTAGTAAATTAATTGCCTGTATAAAACCTGTATTGTTCAAGACAAGTACTGCATACACTAGAGAATATGGCAGGAAGAGTCTCATATCATTTTTATGTCAATAAAAGTGTAATAGCCTGATAATAAAGGTCTAACTGCTGGACTGCATGTGTATACTCTGGTATCATATGGTAATGTAGATTCACAATCATGTAATAGTACTGTTGTATTAAGCACTGTTACCCACACTATGCACCATAAATTGAATGTGTAGGAATGCTTGTATATGACAGGTCTAATCTCCAGAGGCCACAACTGAGAGTCACATAGACAGTTAACAGGGGAAATGCAGACAACAAAACCCAATTAGCACATGCAACTGAGATGTGAACTGTTTTCTTTTTTAGCACATGGTGCCATCAATGTACTGTTCTTATTACCACAGTGGTCCCATATATGCATGTGTTCGGTTTGCTATGCAACTATTCCCTGTCTCATGTCTTGGTTAATGGGAATATCTATGCATGCTGTTATACCTAACCCTGGAATGTGTTGACTACTACTTACCCACATATGATGATGAAATCTAAACACTATAGCACATTTGGGAAGACCGGTCCCAGTGGACCAACCTGTCCCACCTCAGCTGGCCATGGCACTGGGCACCAGCATGTCTGGGGCCCAACCCGGGACCTCTCTGTCCGTTGGTTCTGCACCACCTTTGGATGGAACCGCCTCAGGGGATGGGGCTCGCCCCCCCCGGGAATGGGCGTGGACAGGAACCTGTCACCCATCCCCATGTCAGGGTCATGGTGTGTAGAGGGCTCAACCAGCAGCTTGGTGATATTCTACACCAGCAAGAGGGCCATGTGTCACAACTAGAGCGTCAGTCTGGCTCTGCAACTCAGCCCCCAGCACAGCCATCATCGGGGCTGTGAAGGTGCAGTGGTGACTGCCCATGGGTGGGGACCTCAGTCCCACTGTTTCCACTAGGGGGCTCATGGGCTTCCAAATTTCCAACACCCCTCCCCATCAAGGTGTTTACCCCCAACATGTGTCATATACCACCCCTGTATGTGTCTTGTTTGTCTTGTCTTTTAACCTACCCAACTTACATCCCCAAATGTACCTACTACCCCACCCCAAAATTCCACTCTCACCTGGAAAAAAAAATGGGCAATCTGTTCCCAAAAAAAAATCTTGCCCCATACATAGCTGTCCATTTTGCACACGTGCCCACTGGACACATGTAATCTGGTCTAATTGGCATCACAACTTATTATTGTTGTCCTCACCCATCTCTCAGGTGTTTGAGTGTCCAAATCTACTTCCAAATTCAGTGTATATGCACAGCAGTTGCTGTAGTATAAATGGGCAGCTATGGACCTTCCCCAGAGCCTTCCTGCACATCCCTAGCTATTTCACTTACTGTCTTACCCTCTTTGTGCCACTTTTTCACCACTTTCCTATCAACCCTTTTTTCTTTTCTTTTAAAGAAATTAGCATGGGGGTAAGCAGGTGTAAGCACTTTTAAGCAGTAGAAAGTGGGTTTCAGAGTGTTTGTGCAGGGGTAAGCAAAGCCTACACTGGTTAAGCAATGTAGAAGCTAATGAAGTATAAGAAACTGTAACCAGAAGATAGCAGTGCGTACCTCCACGCAAACCCATGCAAACCCACTTACAACTGCTCAAAAGTGCCTTAATCACACTGTATCCAACAGCCCTTATTTGGCCGAGCAACAAAATAAACAGCCTTTGCAAGGTTCAAACCCAGGACCGTCCACCCCATAACAAAAGTAATTTATCACTAAGCCATGTCAGATTTACAGAACCCTGATGTTTTCATAAACATATCCTCCAGCCCAGTCATTCAACAGTACAGGAAATGTATTTCAACATGTAGATGTATGTGTGTATGTGTGTGTGTGTGTGTGTGTGTGTGTGTGTGTGTATATATTATATATGTAGCTATACATAGTAATATATATAAATATATATATATATATATATATATATATATATATATATAGATCCACTTTGAATCATCGAATGCTCAAATCATCGACGTTCTAATCATCGAGACCAGAACATCGATGTTCAGAACATCGAAGGTTCAAAATGAACCACACAAAAACCAAAAAACTTACAAAAACTATTTATGCAGGGGGGCTTTGCCCCCTGCACACCACATGTGGGGGGCTGCACCCCCACACCCCCCTACTTTAATATTCCAACTCTGAGATCGCACTACAGTGGGTTAAGGGAAATCTCCAATTTACCGCTATATGCGGTAGCACTAAATGGGAAATTTCCTGTACCCTACCTGCAATGCCAACACTCAGATGGCACACACACACACACACACACATACACACACACACACACACACACACACACTACACTCAACATGCAGGGCACCTTGCTGCCCTGCATACACACCCAAAATTCTACAATTTAACTTACCTGTCACTTCCACTTTAAATTTTCGATGTTCTGAACATAGATGTTCTGGTCTCGATGATCAGAACGTCGATGTTCTGAACATTCGATGAATATATATATATATATATATATATATATATATATATATATATATATATATATATATATATATATATATATATATATATATATATATATATATAAAGATATATACATACAATGCCTACATCAATTGATATATATGTCTACATCTATATGTCTAAATATATACAGCAAGTTATATATGTAAGCAGATATATATATATATATATATATATATATATATATATATATATATATATATATATATATATATATATATATATATATATATGTATATATGTATATATATATATATATAGATATATATATATATATATATATATATATATATATATATATATATATATATATATATATATATATATATATATATATATATATATATATATATATATATATATATATATATATATATACGGGCATACATCTCTAGATAACAATGGGTGAATAACAAAAACATATATGTCCACATGCCCCGTTAATGGGGTTGAGATGCCCCAAACAATATACGTCTTGCACAAATAGGTATACCCCCCAGCCAAAAACGTCGGCCCTGCAATACACTACCAAGTGTTGCAGATCCCATAACCAGGACCTGACACAGCATGGGCATCCCTAGGATACATATACACAGACACATATATGCAGATGCAGATATACACACATATATATATATATATATATATATATATATATATATATATATATATATTTATACATACATATAGATATACATGTAACTACACATATATACGCAAAGATATGTATAGTAAGATACATATGCAGTAGTAGGTGCACACAATATGGAACAGCCACTATTCCTACAGTTACCACCTTACCAGCTGGAGATCGTATGAGCCACCCATACAAATGACAATCATTGCCTGCAACATATACCCACAGAGAAATCAAAGGATAAAACACCACACACAGGTTTGCATAAATGGGAAAGCTTTATTTGTGTACTATTACAGTTGTATATGCCATGTGGTATAGCTGTTTAGACAAGGACAACCACATAAACTGAGTAATGCAACTGTGAAACAGTTATACTAATACAGTAGTCTGGAAAGGTTAACAAATGTTGCTGTCCAGGCCAAGGCCATCAAGTAGTACAATAGTAAAGACAGACTGGGCCTCAGGATACCAAACACTCAACAGTAAGTCATGCAGATGTATAGTTCAGCAGCCTCTATCTACACCCTTTAGTCAATCCTTAGGGGGTAAGGACCTCAGCTGACACAATGGGATGTAACTGTTACATAACAAGGCACAACTGACACCATAACAAGCACACTGACAAACAGAACAGTCTGTATGGCAAGTGGCAGTAGGTCTGCATTTAACCAAGGTGGATTGTATCGTAATGTACATCCATATACTTTTAGGCAGCTCACCGCTGATAGTATTCAGGAGTTTGGGCTTTCAGGATTCTGTAGTGCTCCCATATACATATCTGTATATATATATATATATATATATATATATATATATATATATATATATATATACGTATATATAGATATATGTACATATAGCGATATATGTATGCACATCCTATGTGTACAGATATGCCTAGTTATGTTGGTATATATGTAGATATCAATAACTATATGTGCATACATATCTATTCTGATATACCTACTACTGTCAATATATATGTAGATATCCAAACATATATGTGCATATGTATCTCTTTCTGTATATGTGTAGACATATATTTCTCAGTATATGTATATATCTGGGTGTTTATTTGTATAGCTATGTACATATACATATCCATCTATGTATGTCGATATGTAAATGTGTATGTCTATATACATATCTGGATAATCCTATGTACATATATACTCACCATATGTCCTGAACATGGAGTGTAGCCCTACCTCAGACCCTGTAGTCCCAACTTTGTAGTGCAAGGGGATGTCAGGTATGCATAGCAGGTATATTTGTAGACTATTGCTACTGTAATAGGGAGTGTCTTCACAGACATGGTGTGTGTGGGAGGTCACATCTGCTTTTAACATGTGCGCCATTAACGACTGACTGACATCCGAAGGACATCATAGTACAGTACCACTGCTAGCACGTAATGCTCCTCTGGACTACAAAAAGGATAATAGTTATTATATGTGGACAGTCTGACACACTCTGGACAGTCCAGATGTATACACATAACCCCTTAGTGCAAGACATACATCTGTACAGCATCCCACTGCTCTGTCTGACATACATGACTGTTATGGTGGTCTGGTGGTAGTACATCTGGCAAGTATCTAGATATTACATCTCACCGGGTGAGTACACTAAGCTGCTAGGCATGTAACAAAGCACTGTGCAGGCTACAGGCAGACCGGCTCAAAACTGGCCTACATTTCCTATGGGGGAATGCACATGTACCTGCATATATAGCAGGCTCTAAAGGCATGCCACAGCACGGAGTAACATACACCTGTGTGAAAGTGCATAACAAAAACCAATGTGAACACAGCCACAGCCACATATGGTATGCTAGTGCATTATTACAGTATACAGACTATCTGTTCAACACCAACCTCATATGTGCCACTCACACACTAACCCTACATATACTGGACCGCTACACATTGTGCTCCGATGCCTGTCTGTGGTATAGGATATGTGCTTGTATGGTCCTACAAACATGTTAGCCGATAGGGTAACATACAGTGGAGCTGCATGTAACATCAGATAGAACATGACCAAGAACAATGACATCTACCACAGTCTGTACACAGGCCAAGGTACATATTAACAATACACACACTGCCGACAATCACCATAAGTACACAAACCTCAGTACTGTGCACACAAGCACAGAAAGTCCAGGTTATGTCATCAAATATAACCCCTACTATACATAACATGTGTAGCAGTATGATATCTCACTGGCTAGTTATCAGATATGATGTCACTAATTATGGTGTACAGCACATATGCACCCCTTACTGCATGACATATGTGCAACGTTTGACAGGGTTGTGGCTGGAGGCAAATAAACAGGGCCAATATTGACATGTTGCTGTGATAACCTCATACATTTACTGTTGTAACTGGGTTTGTTGCAACATATGTCCTATGAGGGATATGAAGTCAGTAACTCTCACGGCTGTCACCATCTACAGACTGCAATCCTTACACTAACTTCTGCAGTTCACAGATAGGTGCTCTATGGGCAACACATGAAACAAAAGGCACCACACACTGGCCATTCTGCAGATGACCCTATAGATGGGTGTTCCCTCATAAACATAGCACTGACATGGCAGGTATGAAAACATGTAGGACAGCTATATCCACACACACCCTGTTAAACCAGCATTACTCCAAATGCAGTATAGCAGCACTTACAGACTGTAGTCAGGTCAGGCCCATCCCCCTCCTGTTTCCACAGTGTATGTTATAAGAGGTAAATCCTCAATCCATCTGATATGCTGTTTGCCAAAAAAACAGATTGAGTTCCTGCTCACAGTGAATGAAAGGCTCAACACCAGCATGATGTTCCTAGATATTGGTGTGTGTTTCCATGAAATTGGCTATGGGAATGTTACCACATCTGTTCCACATGCAATCAGCTAGAGGAGGGCTGCAATTCGTGCAGAGGCCATCAGCTGTTCCTGCGCATCACTTAAAATACACATGCTGCTGCCTAAGCAATGCAGGTGTAAGTCTCCACATCCACCAGAGAGGGAGTGAGAGAAGCAGACAGAGGCACAGAAAAGCCAGGGAGGGGTGGGAGAGTAAAACATAAGCATGTTTGTGTCACACACATACTAGCACAGGGTATCAAACCCCTGATGACTATGTAGCGCTATCACATGTCCATGCAGTTAGTGGATGTGCCACATAGGTTACATGTTGGGGAGCCCTCATTTCTCGGTCACCCACGTCCCCCGGAATCTTTTTTTAAAGTTTTTCGTCTACCCTTCTAGCATGTCGAGGGATCAGTTGCTAGTGTCCTCTCCTGCTCAGCTGGTGAACCTGGGAATATTGAGGCAATGTTTCAATTGCCTCATGTACACAGACAACCCTTTCCTCCTCCCACAAAACACAAATACATGCGAGAGATGCAACTATACGGCCAAACTGGAGGCTGAGCTCTCTCAACATAGGACTGGCAAGACCAGTCAGGAGGGGAAGGTTACCACACACACTATAGACCCAGTCTCACATAGTACCATTACAACCTCAAATCATACACATAAACACACAAAGACATACTGGAGGCTCTGATCAAAAATCTACCAAAACAGCAGAGGCCACCAAAGCAGACACCCAAACAACCACCACCTCAGAACACAACACCCGCAACACATAGACCTCACAGTCAGAGTGTCAAACAGTCACAGCCCTTAAGGCCAAACACAATGCCAGACACACTAGTCATTGGTGACTCCATAGTCAGACACACTGATGTCCCGCTCACCAGACTGAGTAAGGAGAAGGTCACAGTAAGCTGCCTGTCGGGCGCTAGAATCCGCCACATAACGCAAGCACTCAGGTCTCTCAACAGCAGGTACAAATATGACTCAGTCATTGTCCACGCTGGTGTAAACGACCTGAGGCACCTCCTTGGACTACATGAAAAGAGACATTGAGGAGCTCTCTGATTATGTAGCCCAGGCAGGTATGACCCTGACCTTGAGCAGTATCCTACCTTCACCAAGAATGATGCCACAATACAGAGATAAGATAATCAGCTTTAATAATTGGCTTAAACACTGGTGTCATTCAAAGGGGATCCAGTATCTGTCTGCCTGGGATGACATGCTGGACAAGCCACGCTGCCAAGGACGGCTTGCCTGTCACCCTGGGATTCCGGATATTGGCAAAGGCTCTTGCCACCCCATAGTGCCTTTCTTAGGCAAGGCTCAAATTCTAAACCTACCACCCTAGAACACAAAAAAGGAAAAAAACTAAGGGTAATGCTGCTCAATGCCAGAAGTCTAAATCTCAAAATGCACGACTTTTCGAGGCCCTTCTCAGTATGGAGAACATCGATGTCTGTGCTGTGACAGAAACCTGGTTCAAGGCTCCTGAGAGCACCCCAGCGCTATCAGGTTTTACCTCATATCATGCGTTCCGGCCCCAAAATCCGGACAATACCAAGAAAGGAGGGGTATCCATATTCATCAAGGACACCCACACCTCAAGACTGGTGGCAACGCACGATGCATCGGAGACCATCCAGGTGCAATTAACCATAGGCAAGACTGCTCTGCAAATTGTAGCATGTTACAGGCCACCCTCATAAACTCAGGAAACTCACATGGCCTTCCTGAAAACACTAGAGGATAAATGTATCACCAAACACCATCATACTAGGTGACTTCAATTACCCTAATATAGACTGGGAACACTACTCAAGCCCAAACACCCTAGCCCAAAAGTTCCTGGAATTCATAAACTCAAATGCCATGGAACAACTAGTCACCATCCCCACAAGAGGAGATAACATACTTGATCTCATCATCACGAACATGGGAGCACAATGTTCAACACCGGAAGTATACCCTCACTGGTGAGATCAGATCACAAACTAATCTCGCTGGAGGTCCTCATCCCACCCCACCTGAAATAAAAAGACCACAGTAAAGAACTTCTCAAAAGCCGACTTCACACTTCTAAAGACTAGTGTGGTCTCCTTTCAGGCCCCGAGCCGGGAAACAATACTCAAGCCACTGAATCACTTACAAACGCCTTCTACCAGCACCTGCAGGACTGCATGGATAAGGCAATCCCAAGCAAAACAAAGACTCTTTGTACCAAAGGCAAGCGTCCAGTCTGGTGGACCCCAGCCATAAACAAACTCTACAACAAAAGGAGGAAGCTACTACAAGATAGAGCAAAATCCTTAAAAGGTAAGACACCCTTGATCACTATAAGTAAAAAACTAAGAGCTCTCATAAAATCATCCAAAGCAAATTTTGAGAGAAAAATAGCTAAAGACTCAAAAGACAATCATAAGGCCTTCTTTAGCTATGTTAGAAACCTAGGAGGAAACTCCCAGATATGCTCAGAACTAGTTCAAAATGATGTGAAGATTACTGATCCTACAGACATTGCCAACATACTGGCTGACAGGTTCAGTGCAAACTTCTCCCAAAAGGAGAGATATCTATACCAAATGAGTGCAGCCCCCAAACATCTCCAGCGCCAAGTGAGAACTGCTCTCTCCAAAGCAAAAACACAGCATCCATGGGACCCGATGGTGTCCCCGGCTGTGTGCTCCACGAACTCAATGAGGAATTAAACCCACAGCTAGGACAGCTGTTTAATCAAAGTCTTACCTCTGGATACGCACCCAGGAGTGGCGCACTGCAACTGTGGTCCCACTTCACAAAGGCGGTGCCTCCACAGACCCTGGAAATTACCGCCCATTAGCTTGACAAGCCTTATCTGCAAAGCCATGGAGAGGATCATAATGGACCTCATAAATAAAGACATAGGGAATTTGCAGACTTTGGATCCAACCCAGTTTGGCTTTGTCAAAGGCAGATCATGCCTTTTAAACTTGGTTGACTTTTTGAAACAGTCACCAAAGCCATTGATGAGGGAAAGGCAGTCCATACAGCCTACCTCGATCTGGCTAAGGCCTTCGATACAATACCCCACTCGGGTATCATTGAAAAACTCATCAGCTTAAATGTTAACCCATACATCACAAGATGGGTTGCAAACTGGCTGAGTGACAGAACCCACAGGGTCAGAGTTGCTGGCGCCATGTCAGACTCAAAGCCTGTCACAAGTGGTGTCCCACAGGGCTCAGTCCTGGGCCCACTCTTGTTTGGCATCTACTTTTCCGAAGTACAAGCAAACACAGGAGGGTTATGGCTGACAAAGTTTGCAGATGACTGCAAACTGGGCGCCATAGTAGAAAACACATCTGACACAGATATCCTTCAGAAGGGTCTCACAGAAGCGGATAACTGGTGCCAGAGCCACGGCCTAAAGTTAAATGCCAAAAATGCATAGTCATACCCTTCGGGAAAAACAAGGTTACCCTAGCTACCAAATAGGTGGCAATCCACTGAGCACAGAAGAAGTTATCAGGGACCTGGGGACCCAGGTTGATAGTAGTCTGTCATTCGACACCCATGTAGCTAAAGTAGTTAGGAAGTCCTTCTACATTGCCCACCTTATCATGAAGGGATTCTCATCTAGATCAAGGGAGGTCATAGTCTCCCTTTACTCATCACTCATCAGACCAATGATTGAGTACAATGCCCCATTCGGAATGTATCTGACCCGACACTTGCAGCAGCTGGAGAGGCCACAAAAGTTCCTCACCAAAAGGATAAAGGGTCTCAAAAATCTGTCCTATGCTGCCCGACTGAAAGAACTCCAGCTCTATTCAGTCGCACCGCTGCTCAGGCGTGACCTTTGCCTAACGTACAAGGCCATGTCAAACCCAGATTTGATGAATATGCTTCACCTCAAAAATCTAGATCCATCAGAGCCACAAGGGCGGAGACTTAAACCTCGACACGGCTATTAATAGGACGTGCTGGAGGGATAGATTCATCACCCAAAGACTCCCTATGCTGTGGAACAAAATCCCGGTACATGTGAGGCAGAGCACCTCGCTGGCCTTGTTCAAGAGAAATCTTGACCAATGGATGGGAGATCGCAGATATACCCCAGGAATTACCTCAGTGTCACTGCTCGACAGAGGCACAGCAAAATAATGGGTATAGTTCCCCATACTAAAGGGGTGGCGTAAGCCACAAAACAATGGGCTAGGCTTATAAATGCCCTCGGGCAGATAGCCTAGTATGAACCTATGAACCTATGAACCTATATGTGATGGTCAGTGACATCTACAACAGGGATATGGTAGCTATGTGGTAGGTGTAGTACACGTGCCTGTCCGCATGAACAGGTGTCAGCATCAACACAGCCACACTCTCACAGGGAAGCACACACATTGACACACTTGGCAGGGCCAGGAATACAACTCATCACTAGTGGGAATGACACAACACAGTACTGTGCAGGTATCACATGCACCACAGGGGTCATATGGAGGTTATATGTGCAAAGGGTACGTGGAGGTGTCTGACATATGCTTCAGTATGCCAATGGGGGTTGTAGTGATTGTGAAGGTGGTCATACGCATCATACACCACACACAGAGACACGGGTGCCAGTACTAACATGCATGGGTGCATTGCTTCAAGGGTGTGTTGTGGTCGATGGTGCCAGACGGCTATACAAGGCTAGGTGATGGGTATACCTTGGCATCAGGCCACAGGATAATGGTCTGCAACGTAGGTCAGGGGTGTAGTGTCTGGAGTTGCCCACACAGGTGGGTATTGTATTCACCATCCAGTCACCTGGCTGACTATTGTGTGTGGCCAATGCTGTGCATTGCTTACCATGTATGTGCCCCTTACTCCATAATATGGACAGTGTCTGGGATGTGCACACCTCCCACATGCATGTACAGTGACATGTGGAACTGTACCTGGGGTGTTTGGCCCATGTTGTGTACACAGAGTGTTATCATCAGATGTGCCAGTCCTGGCCTCATGTGGTGGGAGCTGTTAATGGATAGCAGGTTGACCCTGCACCTACATTGATAGCATGATACTGGTATTCCCTGGTGTCAGTGGCATCTGTCCATACAGGGCTTGTGTGTCAGGCATGGTATGTCCTTTGTGGGTCACATTTGATGGCACCACAGGTGTTGCAGGTGTCCAGTGGGGAACATGGGGGAGGTGCACTGTCAGCATGTACATGGTTACTATCAGTGGGCAATATGCAGGGTACTACCAACATAGCGACTGTTGCCTAGGCAAGTGTGTGTGTATGTGTGTGTGTGTGTGTGTGTGTGTGTGTGTGTGTGTGTGTGTGTGTGTATGAGACAGGGGTTGAGAGTGTTCCCTGGGTAATACAAGGGTTGCTAACGTTGTTCAGCTGGCATTGATGTCACATTTAGGGGTATGGATTTGCACCCCAGCCTCTTGGCTATTTCACATCTGCTATCCCTGTACAGTGGACATTGTGATATATACTTGGCCCACCATATAAGACGTATGCAAAACCCACTCCACATTGAGTCCAGTTGTTATACACTCATAACCACCTCCACACAGGATACGAATGACACACACACACACACACACACACACACACACACACACACACACACACACACACACACACACACACACACACACACACACACACACACACACACACATCATGTCTGGGATTAGAACTCCTACCTAACTAGTATGTCGCACTACAGCACTACGTCATTATAGGATGCACCATGGAGATTACTGGAGTACTTCTTCCCCAAATGTGTATTTCACAGTAAATGACATCAGTAGGATTGCCAAAGGAGGGGATTTGAATTGTACTGAATGTGACTAGCCTAAAATGCATTGCTCCCTACACAGACATAGAAACACACACAAAACGTCCACAAAGGCCATGTGTGGGAATAGAACCCCTACCAGAGGTCTATATCACACTACAGCATGATGCTGTTATAGGATGCACCATGGGGACTGCTGGAGTGCCCTTTCTCCAAAGGTGTATTTCACAGTGAATGACATCAGCAGGATTGCCAAAGTAGGGGATTTGAATTGTACTGAGTGTGACTATCCTAAAATACATTGCTCCCTACACAGACATAGAAACACAGACAAAATGTCCACAACTGCCAAGTGTGGAAACAGAACCCCTACCAAAGTTCTATATCACACTACAGCATGATGCTGTTACATAACACACCATGGGAATTGCTGCAGTGCCCTTCCCCAAAAGTGTATATCACAGTGAATGACATCAGCAGGATTGTAAAAGTAGGCATATGAATTGTACTGAGTGTGACTAGCCTAAAATGCATTGTTCTCTACACAGACATAGAAACACAGACAAAATGTCCTCAACTGCCATGTGTGGGAACATAACCCCTACCAGAGTTCTATATCACACTTCAGCATGATGCTGTTACATGTCACACCATGGGGATTGCTGGAGTGCCCCTTCCCCAAAAGTGTATGTCACAGTGAATGACCTCAAGAAGATTGCCAAAGTAGGGCATATGAATTGTATTGAGTGTGACTAGCCTAAAATGCATTGCTCCATACACAGACATAGAAATACACACAAAATGTACACAACTGCCATGGGTGGGAAGAGAACCCCTACCAGGGTTCTATATCACACTACATCATGATGCTGTTACATGATGCACCACAGGCATTGTTGGAGTGCCCCTACCCCAAAAGTGTATGTCACAGTGAATGACATCAGCAAGATTGCCAAAGTAGGGCATATGAATTGTATTGAGTGTGACTAGCCTAAAATGCATTGCACCCTACACAGACATAGAAACACAGACAAAACATCCATGACTACCATGTGTGGGAATAGAACCCCTTCCAGAGTTCTATATCACACTACAGCATGATGCTGTTGTAGGACGCATCATGGGAATTGCTGTAGTTCCTCTTCCCCAAAGGTATATTTCACAGTGAATGACATCAGCAGGATTGCCAAAGTAGGGCATTTAAATTGTACTGAGTGTGACTAGCCTAAAATGCATTGCTCCCTACACAGATATAGAAACACACACAAAATGTACACAACTGCCATGGGTGGGAAGTGAACACCTACCAGGATTCTATATCACACTACAGCATGATGCTGTTACATGACGCACCACAGGGCTTGTTGGAGTGCCCTTTCCCCAAAGGTGTATGTCACAGTGAATGACATCAACAGGATTGCCAAAGTAGGGCATATGAATTGTACTGAATGTGACTAGCCTAAAATGCATTGCTCTCTACACAGACATAGAAACACGCACAAAACATCCACAACTGCCATGTGTGGGAATAGAACCCCCGCCAGAGTTCTATATCACACCACATCATAATGTGGTTATAGGACGCACCACAGGGATTGCTGGAGTTCCCCTTCCCCAAAGGTGTATTTCACAGTGAATTATATCAGCAGGATTGCCAAAGTAGGGCATTTGAATTGTACTGAGTGTGACTAGCCTAAAATGCATTGCTCCCTACACAGACATAGAAACATGCACAAAACATCCACAACTGCCATGTGTGGGAATAGACCCCTACCAGAGTTCTATCTCACACTACAACATGATGCTGTTATAGGACACACCACAGGGGTTGCTGGAGTGCTCCTTCCTCGAAGGTGCATTTCACAGTGAATGACATCAGCAGGATTGCCAAAGTAGGGCATTTGAATTATATTGAATGTGACTAGCCTAAATGCATTGCTCTCTACACACACACATACAGACACACTTGCCAAGTCTGGGATTAGAACTCCTACCTAACTATTTTATCACATGACAGCTGTATGCAGTTATGGAACGCACTATGGAGATTACTGGGCTACAACCTTCCCAGAGGTGTATTTCTAGGTGGATGACATCAGCAGCCTTATCAAAGTAGAACATTTGAATTGTAGGGAGTGTGACTACCCTAAAAAGCATTGCTCTCTACACAGGCACACACACACACACACACACACACACACACACACACACACACACACACACGTCATGTGTGGGATTAGAACTCCTACCTAACTAGTATGTCACACTACAGCACTACATCATTATAGGATGCACCATGGAAATTACTGGAGTACTTCTTCCCCAAATGTGTATTTCACAGTGAATGACATCAGTAGGAATGACAAAAGAGGGGATTTGAATTGTACTGAGTGTGACTAGCCTAAAATGCATTGCTCCCTACACAGACATAGTAACACACACAAAACATCCACAATTGCCATGTGTGGGAATAGAACCACTACCAGAGGTCTATATCACACTACAGCATGATGCTGTTATAGGATGCACCATGGGAACTGCTGGAGTGCCCTTTCTCCAAAGGTGTATTTCACAGTGAATGACATCAGCAGGATTGCCAAAGTAGGGGATTTGAATTGCACTGAGTGTGACTATCCTAAAATGCATTGCTCCCTACACAGACATAGAAACACAGACAAAATATCCACAACTGCCAAGTGTGGAAACAGAACCCCTACCAAAGTTCTATATCACACTACAGCATGATGTTGTTACATAACACACCATGGGAATTGCTGCAGTGCCCTTCCCCAAAAGTGTATGTCACAGTGAATGACATCAGCAGGATTGTAAAAGTAGGCATATGAATTGTACTGAGTGTGACTAGCCTAAAATGCATTGCTCCCTACACAGACATAGAAATACACACAAAATGTACACAACTGCCATGGGTGGGAAGAGAACCCCTACCAGGGTTCTATATCACACTACAGCATGATGCTGTTACATGATGCACCACGGGGATTGTTGGAGTGCCCCTACCCCAAAAGTGTATGTCACAGTGAATAACATCAGCAAGATTGCCAAAGTAGGGCATATGAATTGTATTGAGTGTGACTAGCCTAAAATGCATTGCTCCCTACACAGACATAGAAACATGCACAAAACATCCATGACTACCATGTGTGGGAATAGAACCCCTTCCAGAGTTCTATATCACACTACAGCATGATGCTGTTGTAGGATGCATCATAGGAATTGCTGCAGTTCCTGTTCCCCAAAGGTATATTTCACAGTGAATGACATCAGCAGGATTGCCAAAGTAGGGCATTTAAATTGTACTGTGTCTGACTAGTCTAAAATGCATTGCTCCCTACACAGACATAGAAACACACACAAAATGTACACAGCTGCCATGGGTGGGAAGTGAACCCCTACCAGGGTTCTATATCACACTACAGCATGATGCTGTTACATGACACACAACAGGGATTGTTGGAGTGCCCTTTCCCCAAAGGTGTATGTCACAGTGAATGACATCAACAGGATTGCCAAAGTAGGGCATATGAATTGTACTGAATGTGACTAGCCTAAAATGCATTGCTCTCTACACAGACATAGAAACACACACAAAACATCCACAACTGCCATGTGTGGGAATAGAACCCCCGCCAGAGTTCTATATCACACCACAGCATAATGTGGTTATAGGACGCACCACAGGGATTGCTGGAGTTCCCCTTCCCCAAAGGTGTATTTCACAGTGAATGACATCAGCAGGATTGCCAAAGTAGGGCATTTGAATTGTACTGAGTGTGACTAGCCTAAAATGCATTGCTCCCTACACAGACATAGAAACACGCACAAAACATCCACAACTGCCATGTGTGGGAATAGAACCCCTACAAGAGTTCTATCTCACACTACAACATGATGCTGTTATAGGACACACCACAGGGGTTGCTGGAGTTCTTCTTCCCCAAAGGTGTATTTCACAGTGAATGACATCAGCAGGATTGCCAAAGTAGGGCATTTGAATTATATTGAATGTGACTAGCCTAAATGCATTGCTCTCTACACACACATACAGACACAATTGCCAAGTCTGGGATTAGAACTCCTACCTAATTATTTTATCACATGACAGCTGTATGCAGTTATGGAACGCACTATGGAGATTACTGGGCTACAACCTTCCCAGAGGTGTATTTCTAGGTGGATGACATCAGCAGCCTTATCAAAGTAGAACATTTGAATTGTAGGGAGTGTGACTACCCTAAAAAGCATTGCTCTCTACACAGACACACACACACACACACACACACACACACACACACACACACACACACACACACACACTTGCTAAGTCTGGGATTAGAACTCCTACCTAATTATTTTATCACACTGCAGCAGTACGCAGTTATGGGATGCACTACTGCGATTACTGGGCTATAACCTTCCCAGAGATGTATTTCTAGGTTGATGACATCAGCAGCCTTACCAAAGTAGAGCATTTGAATTGTAGGGAGTGTGACTACCCAAAAAAGCAATGGGACGCCCTACTGCGATTACTGGGCTACAACCTTCCCAGAGATGTATTTCTAGGTTGATGACATTAGCAGCCTTACCAAAGTACAGCATTTGAATTGTAGGGAGTGTGACTACCCTAAAAAGCATTGTTCTCTACACAGACAGACACACACTTGCCATGTCTGGGATTGGAATGCCTATCTACCTAGGTTATCACACTACAGCAGTATGCAGTTATAGGATGTGCCATGGAGATTACTAGGCTACAGCTCTCGCAAAGGTATATTTCACAGTGGATGACCTCAGCAGGCTTGTCATAGTAAGGCTATGGGGAGGGCAGTGTGTGTGCATGGGCCATAACCCATTCATCTAGAGGTTGACACACCACATGCGGGCACACACAGGGTCATATTTCACAGGTACGTGTATACAGCTGCTAGATGACTACTTCCTTGTACAGTCATGTTGCACAGCTAGCACTTGTACCACATAGTCTGTAATGCTGGCAGATACTGGTGGCTAGTATCTACAGTGAGCGACATCTAAACCTCATGTGGTTGTGGCCCTTTGGCTGTGTGCTGAGTGGGACAGGCCAGGATGGCTCCTTGTCACCGTCACCCTTTTCCACACATCTATGTATGCCTACCTTTGGCTTATTATAGTGTGTTGTCCTTAGATATATGTCTGTATTCCTATCCAGTGGGAGAGCAAAGCAGGAGTGGTGCATACTGAGGGATTTCTGCACTAACATCTGTAACTGCCAGATATGTCTGGTCCACTGGTGTTTGCTGACATGGCCTTCATTTGTTTTTAAGTTTGTTCACCAAAAACGTGCAGTGATCAAAGGTCAGCTGGTAAGGGCAGCCAAGATGGTCACAGAGATTTCTGATTTTAGGGTCGAATTTTTGAAAAGTATGTTCATAAGTAGGGGATATCCAAACAACTTAGTCGATGACCTCATATACGAAGTCACCTATAAAAGAGACATAGGATTATACCAACCGTTATTACAGTTACCAGGTAATTCTTCTGAGGTACAGAACGATATGGAGGTTAGGGAATCAGCTGTACCTACTACAACAAATAAAACTAACTTTCATTTGTGCCTGGTCACCACATTTTCATGTGAAACACACAGTTTTTTGAGTATAGTAAAGAAGAACTGGGGATTAATAAACAACAATCTATCACTTGGTGAAATTTTAGGCCCGCATCCTAGAGTTGTTTTCCATAAAGGACCAAATTTGAAAAGCTTACTGGAAAACAAAGTGAGAGAAGGGTCGAGAAATGTAGGTATGTTTAGGTGTGACATGTGTTCTCAGTGTAAAGTGGTGGATACAACAAACAATTTTACTGTAAGGAACATCAGATACAAGGTCAACTATAGGTTTGACTGTAATTCTCGGATGATCATTTATTTGGCTAGATGCAAGGTTTGTCCAGTTTACTCTATCGGCAAAACTGAACATAAGTTCAAGGAACGCATCTATGAACACCAGTATGCCATAGGCAAAAGTAAACTGGACAATGCACTAGCCAAACATGTAAACAAACACAACACACACAATTTTGGATACATGGTCATCGACCAAATACCCCAGGACCCAAGAGGGGGTCCTTGTACATTACTATTAGAAGCAAGAGAGTTATATTGGCAGATATTGACGAACGCATACAATTTTCCAGGATTGAATGAAACATGTACAATTTCTAGTATTTTACAACTTAAAACTTTGCACAGATGACTGGAGTATTAACCACATATGAGTTATGACCAAGTGCTGGGAGTGATAAGGTCATCACTTAACTGGTGCATACTTCAGGTTAAAGTTGTTCTTGGTTGTTTTATTGTAAATAGCATGATTCCTTATTGTAACATAGACTACTTGTTTCCACTTAGAATAAGAATGTTACTTTATTTTCCTCATATTGTTTCCATTTTTTCTATTTCTCTTGTGTCCTTGATAGTAATTATTGCTCAAAGGGAACATACTAGTCATTGTATGGTACAATAAGTGGGGTGGGTAGGATGTATTCTTCATTGTTGAAAGAAGCAATGGCACTAAAGTGTAAAATAGGACTGACGTCTTTAAGTGTAAAACATGCATAAATCCTTAACTCATTCACTCCGGAGCAGCTGAGAAAAAGCTACCTGCTTAATTCCACCATAGGAACAACAGTGCAGCCTGAGCTCATTTTTAGAAAATCCATTTGTAATGATATACAGAAAACAAATGTTCATAACTCTCTAACTATAAGAGCTACACTAAAAATGTAAACGCAAAAGTTGTTCAGTAGACACTGACCTTTCCAACAGTGTAAATGTTGATAGTGCATATCAAAGTCATTATTAAATATTTGGCAAGGAATGCTGATATTGTGCAAATTTTTTACCTTTTTGGAAAAGCAAAGCACAATATCTTGGTCTATGTACCATGTAGACCCATACAATTTGAATTTAATTTGTTAGTATGAATGTCAGCTTTAAAATGATACCTTAACCATTACTGTGTGCCGCTCCTTTCATGAGATATTCACAAAAATATGATTAATATATTATTTCTCATAATTGATAAATAAACAAAGCATAATATCTCATCACCTGTAACAGACAGAACTGACATATCAGTGTAGAAGTTGTGCATCTGAATGTCAGCTTCAAAATTATGCATTATTTGTGCGATTACCATGCTCCCTCGCAAAGATATGGGCATAATAATGAGAAGTATTGTAAATGTGTAATTTTCATATTCGTACAAGACTAAACAAACTGTGATATTTGTACGTGTGTACAGTGCCTAGACACAGTTCTTTTACCATGTTGTAAGGAGTAACACTGTCTTCAAAATGAGGTATTACTTCATACAATGAGATGCTCCCTTGCAAAGTTATTTACCAAAATATGAAAAAAATCATAATTTCCATAACCGTAAGTCCCAAACAATCTTTGATATCTGCCTATGAGTACAACATACAGGCACCATTCTTTTACCATGTTAGAAATACAAATAATCTTTTCAAAATGAGGTATTACTTAGCACATTCAGATGCTCCCTTGCAAAGTTATTTACCAAAATATGAAAAAAAAATCATAATTTCCATAACCTAAGTCCGAAACGAACTTTGATATCTGCACATGTGTCAAACATACAGGCACAATTCTTTTACCATGTTAGAACCAGCAATAATGTCTTCAAAATGAGATATTACTTGGCACATTCAGATGCTCCCTTGCAAAGTTATTTACCAAAATATGAAAAAAAAAATCATAATTTCCATAACCTAAGTCCGAAACGAACTTTGATATCTGCACATGTGTCAAACATGCAGGCACAATTCTTTTACCATGTTAGAGCCAGCAATAATGTCTTCAAAATGAGATATTACTTGGCACATTCAGATGCTTCCTTGCAAAGTTATTTACCAAAATATGAAAAAAAAAATCATAATTTCCATAACCTAAGTCCCAAACAAACTTTGATATCTGCACATGTGTATAACATAGAGGCAAAGTTCTTTTACCATGTTGGAGCTATGACGACCGTCTTCAAAATGAGGTATTACTAAGCACATTCAGATGCTCCCTTGCAAAGTTATTTACCAAAATATGAAAAAAATCATAACTTCCATAACCTAAGTCTGAAAAAATCTTTGATCTCTGCCTATGAGTACAACATACAGGCACCATCCTTTTACCATGTTAGAAATATAAATAATCTTTTCAAAATGAGGTATTACTTAGCACATTCAGATGCTCCCTTGCAAAGTTACTTACCAAATTATGAAAAAAATCAATTTCCATAACCATAAGTGCAAAACAAACCTGAAGCGAGGGAGACTGAATGGAGAACAGACCAAGACAACACGTGAAAAGACCAAGAATGACCCAGGAAAGCAGCCCAGTGATATAATGTTCAATTTCAGTAGTTCACAAAAAATATGAAGCACATAACCACAATGGGGACTTTACTGTCTATCAAACAAATTGTAAAAATGACAGAAAGAACATGGTGGGGGTGGTGGCTTGAAATGACAGCACGTAGACAAAAACCCAAATATGGCTTGGCATTCATCAATGTGATAACGACTTCTACTTATGTGAATAACAGTGACAGCTGCTGAGAGTTTTACCTGAAAAGTGGTAATGAGTCAGTGTTGTACTGTAACTGCACTTATTGTTAATGTGATAATTACCTGCATGTCATTGACGCATAGTTCTGCATGCTCAGACATAGGTGATAATTACTGCACCTAACCTGCTGAGTATGCATTCATTATATTACCTGGTGCAGGTGTGACAGACGCATTACAATTTGTTAGGAGAAGACCAGGAGTAATTCAGTAAAAATAGTATAGCACTTACATATTACTGAGCAATTCCTCCTACCAAAATTTTACACAGTAGTGACAGAGCCAGGAATATTGCCCAAAATATATATGTAGCTCTATGCTTGTACTAGTCTGCAAGTCATAACACCTAAAATCAGCAATAAAATACATCTCACTAAGCCAATTATCCCACCCAAATATATTTTGACTACATGCTCAATACTGGAATGTTGTAGCATACTGTTGTGTCTGTAAATGCACAAATACAAAAAAATCAGAAATATTGCCCTACATACTGAGTTGATAAATGCTAGAACTACTGTAAAACAGCAATAAAATGTATATAATATTTATATCCTTGAGCCCTTCCTGTCACCTAAACTATACACATCTTGCTGATTATATTAGATTACATTCCCTGTAAGCAATGAATCAAACTTATGAACCAGTAATGACAAAACTATCCATTTCAGAACATTTCAGCCATAAAAGGCCACTCTGACATCTGTCATTATAATTCACCAGTATCCGTCACCAACCACAATCTTTGCAGAAATAAAAATCATCTCATTGGAACATGGCTCATACCATTTGAGAAACACATTTATTTTATTTATTTATTTTATTTTACATTTGCTGACCGGGCTAGTCTATCTGGATATATGTCCATTTTCAGTAGAGGCCCGTGGAGAAAAGCTCCAATGAGTATTACATGGTTTAAAAAGGTGTTACAAGAGAAGTAATAAAAAATATAAAACTAACAGTAAACAACTAGTATGTATATATATATATATATATATATATATATATATATATATATATATATATATATATATTTTTTTTTTTTTTTTTCAGGAAATTGCAAATTACAATCTTAGAACCAAAAAATACATAAACTACAACCTACGTGATGAGCTTCACAATAATCATTACAATACAAAAAATCAAAACATAAATTTTATAAGAGGAATGCTGAAGTATAATGAGAGGTAAAGAAAAGCTGAAAGGGGTGTAGAGAGAAATAGGGAAGAAGAAAAGTAAAGAAAAAAGGAAAACAGAGTAAGTCCAGTTATTTTTCCAACAGAGTTTGAGAGCAGGCAGTCACCTGCAGAGTTATTAGGACGTAGCCATTTTATTGAGGTACTGTGTAGATGGGTCTAAAAAGTGGGGGAGAGGTCTGGGATCAGATATCTGAGGGTTGATTATACCATATTTTACACCAAAGTTGGAGAACAGGCAGTGCCTGTTGAGTTATAGGGCGTAGTAGGGAAAAAGGATCAGCAGCTGCCTCCCACATTCATGTCTGCAAGTAATAACACCTAAACTCATCAATAAAATACATCTCACTAAGCCTCTTATCCCACCCAAAACCATTAACCAAGCCTCTTATTCCACCCAAAACCATTAACCAAGCCTCTTATCCCACCCAAAACCATTAACCAAGCCTCTTATCCCACCCAAAACCATTAACCAAGCCTCTTATCCCACCCAAAGCCATTAACCAAGCCTCTTATCCCACCCAAAGCCATTAACCAAGGCTCTTATCCCACCCAAAACCATTAACCAAGCCTCTTATCCCACCCAAAACCATTAACCAAGCCTCTTATCCCACCCAAAACCATTAACCAAGCCTCTTATCCCACCCAAAACCATTAACCAAGCCTCTTATCCCACCCAAAGCCATTACATGAACTTGGGATGAATAGGCTGCAGTCAGGTATTTATGATTCTGTGCCACTGATACAGCTGCATGCAGTTACCTTTGACCAGTACTGTGCTGTTAGAATTGTTTTACAGTCACGGTCATCTATCTCTTCAACATTATGTTTATTTGCTTCCACTTGGAAAGGTTTCAGAAATATTCAACTAAAGACATGCCCATGATGCCACACAACCAGAAATCTTAAACCAAACAATTCTTTCACATGGTCTAACAGTTACTTTTCACAAAAGTATGCACACTGTCAAAGTGCAGGGAGACCATCCACATTTCTAAGAGAATTATCCCAGTGAAAAATATTTCAGACTCCAGTGCACTTTTAGAACTGCCACAATCCTTTTACACATTCCCCAAATACCACCTAGAAGCTCTTATCCATTTAGCACATTCATCTTTTTTTTCCCCAGTGTTTCCTAACACGTACTGTAGAATAACAGGTGTGTTGTACCTTTAAGAATTTCCAAGATCTGTGTGTGCATATAAATACCAAGCATGTGTTAGCTTCAATGCCATAATATCAACACTTTAAGGCAAAACCTGTCAGAAGCTGGAACTCTTGCCAACTTCATCCAAAAACGAAGCAGTGATGGTACTCTACTGCCCTTCAGGCTGGAAGCTCATACTTATACACAAATACAAGAGGTAAAAGATCAAAACAGATCATTTCATCCAAAACAGGAAAGAATACTTCTTATTTCAGTACTGCCACTTTAAAGTTGCACCAACTGTCTACAATGGCTAACTCACTAAACACTGAGAAAAATGCAAATTAGGTTTATCTATATCCAGTATGTTAGGAGAACGAGGAAAAAAAAAGTGTTCACAGTACTCAAAGTGCATTCAAATAGTCATTCAAGCAAAAAAGAAAATCTCTTGGACAGGCGAACCTGCCAAGCCAAACTGAAGAAAACTGGGCAAATACAGTCAATAAAAGTGACTTAGGATTCCCATTTGACACCAGCAAAGAAAAGTGAGCACAGGCAGATTTAATTCTAAAGCCGTAAAACACACACAACCTACAAATATTCATACACTTTTGATTTGATTCACAATACCATAGCTATCAAATTCATATTTATATACACAATAAAAATCAAAATAGGGCAACACAAAAATTATTTTTGAAGCCCCAAGTTTAAACATGTATGCTTTCCAAGATACTCTAAAAGAAAACACTCTTAGTGACACATTTATAAAAAAAATGCTGTACAGAGTATAAATCAATCTTCAGGCTGAATATGTTAAGAGACATGCACCCTACATGTGTCTGCGTTCATCACAGTCACTATCCCAAACCCACACTAAGGTTACGCAGTAAAGCAAATGCTGTAAAACTTTGTGGCCAAGTTATCTCATAGACTTGCATCACCTCAAGCAGTTCATTTGGTTGGCAGTAACTTTAAACCCATCATTTAACCATGTGCAATTCCACACATAGATCCAAAATGCTAAAACAACCATATCCACCAGCTGTGTTAACTTGTGTCAGTCAAGTCAAGACAGAAAGCACTTGTTATCTCAAATCCTGTACGCCACACCTCACAGAAATAATGTACATCGTATCAGGCAATACACCTTACATAAAGTGTGTAACGGGGGTTACAAAAGGTCATCCTCTCCAAAACTCAAGGTGACACAACATCAGAGCTACAATCACATTCAATGGTCAACTCTAAAGACATACACGAGCAATTTTGCTATGCAGCATCCATTTACCTCTAACAAAACACGGAGTATGTCAAGACACCCACATGCACTGGCTAAAGCCTGCCGTGATTCTCTTTAGATGAGCAGCTGAAAGCTAGTTCCTTTCCGATGAAAGCTGTCAACTATGTACTTCAAAATATAAACACAGATCAAGTGACTTGTTCAGGTTCAATAGAATAGACACTTAAGTTTCTTGGACTGTCACCCTGTTACTACACCCACTACAAATACACAACAGCCAGTATTCACCTTCTCAAAAAAGAAACTGGCTCATAAAGCTGACAGCCTACTGCTACATATACAATCTACGACACTGCAATGTGAACAAGACTGGGATCCAAAATACCCCCACCCCAACACCCACATAAAACAAGGCAGCTCCTTCCCCACCACACCCCTAGTGACACCCTTTTAGCATGTCAAGCATTGGACCAAATTCTGTCAAAACAAGAAGGAAGACACCAAACACCTGAACAGTTACCCGCCGCCGAAACGGGACACCAAAGTAACAAGAAATGGGAGGGGGTACCGCGACTCACCCAGTTCCAAGGACCGTACACGGACTCAACCAAGATGGCGCGGTCATTCTAAATTATACACAGACACACACACACACACACACCAGTTACATGAAAGGAAGGGTAAAGCAGTACAATGTTGAATAAAACTACAAGCAAAGCATAACACTTTTGTTCCGTAAACCATAAAAAAGGGACGTTGTTATTAAACGCTATTAAACGCTAGTAGCTATTAAACACAGTAACTAAGTCTGGTGAGTTTTCTACATCAGCACTATCTATCCACCAAGAAGTTCAAAGCCGATGCTTACCCGCTGACCTGATCATTGTACACATTGTTACTACTATTGCACAAAGATGGTCTTTACACATTTTTTCAAACCCTTACTCAGACTTCACTATCAAACACCGGCTGCAGCACTTGATTACCTAATTCAATCATTACTTCCCAGAAGTGCTCAGGGAGACGACATCCAATTAAAACTACTGCAAGAAAGTATAATACCGTAAACCACTTTTAATGGAGTCTCATAGGTTATATGTAAATGAACACTTAAAGACATATCGACATTTAAACTATATAGCTTTACACCACTACAATCTTTATTTACTCAAATCGCTAGACTTATAACATTAATAACAGATAAAAGATCATGGGAATGACTTCTGATTATTTAGGGGAAAAAATGTAAAGAGCAGCAGTTTACATAACCGCACATTTGAATATAATTGCATAATCTCTTTTTTCTCTTTATTATCAGGGAATAAAAATCTATAATACACATGATAAACCCCAAACGAACGCTCGCACCGGCGCTGCTTATTACAGCATAATGAGAGTCAGTTATAACTAATAAAAATCTATAACACACATGATAAACCCCAAACGAACGCTCGCACCGGCGCTGCTTATTACAGCATAATGAGAGTCAGTTATAACTAATAAAAATCTATAACACACATGATAAACCCCAAACGAACGCTCGCACCGGCGCTGCTTATTACAGCATAATGGGAGTCAGTTATAACTAATAAAAATCAATTGGCTAGAACCCAGGTGTCCACTAAATAAACGCAGTTGAAACACTAACAAGCCAAAAGTCCTACAATAACGTAGCAACAGCCTGCAGTCCATTTTTTCTGCCACGAACATTAACAAGAAAGCAATAAATCACATCACCCTAAACAGACTTGACTTTTAAACTTTTTTTACAGCTATTACAGGGCTCAATTCTCTACAAGGAGCACTTACCTTGATGTACGGAAGATTTCTCTTGCAGTTGTACAGTAATTTACCTTTCAAGATTTCCATTCAAAAGACCTACACATTTATGTAAGACTTCTGTAACAATGAGGCCCTAGGAATGTAACAGGAATTTTGGACAGAGCAACTTTCAGCTTTCATATGTGCTATTAATGGTGGGGGTGTGACGCAAGTGGTAGCTTGGATTACAAGAATCCGATTGGCTGCCACCACTTGCTTTATCAAAACCTTTTAAACAGGATTTTCTAAAATATTTTTAATGCGACCTTAATGTAAAAACATGCTGAATAGTAACTATATAAGGTAATTTACACATTTAGTTACCATTTCAGCGTGTTTTACATTGTTCAGCTACAAATCTGGATGCCAGTTTCTCACGTTTGTGGAAGGCACTCGGGGGTAACAGCTTCAAATTACTGTCTTCTCATGGCGCGCTCGGTGTTAAGCACAGAGGCGCCATGAGAAGGTACTCGGGGTTAATGAGTTAATTGGATTTCACTGGGTGGGTTGGGATCACATGACAATGTATTCATCTATTTAAAATGTTTTAAGATAGGTTTTACTTGCATCTGAAGAAATCTTTGTATTTAACAAGACGAAAAGCGCTTCATGTTTATCGTGTATTTTTTTAGTAAAAGTTTATAGAGTGAATCTACTTTGTCCTCTGCCTTTTGTTTGCCATTCTTTGGTTTTTGGACTTTTGAGAAGTTTGTTTGTTTGCCTATTTTCCTGGAGTTTTTTGTGTTTTTAATGGCAAACATTAGTGAGGGCAGTGGTAGTAGCAGTCCGCTACTTTTATCCCAAACACCTCAGCTATACAGTGATCTTTCAGCATTGCTGCAAGTGCTAACTCAACGACTTGAACACATGTCAGCTCGACTGGATTTGTTAGACCAGCAATGCCAAGAAAGTTTAGTTGCTAACAATGGTAATTCAGTCGGTTCTGGTGCTCATAATCTGCTATACTCCAACGTTTCTTCCGGTAATTTATCTACGGGTCAAGGAACTCAGAGCCAGGAGGCAGTGGTAATTAACCGTAATCAGGCGTCAGCATCTATGGGGCTTACCAATGCATCAGAGCCAGTGACAGTATTGGATATCCATAACTGGCTCAATGTCAACATTTCGTTCACGCAGGATGGTGACAGCGAGCACCATAGTGAATCAACACAAGGTAACAACAACACTGGATACAATACTATCCCTAAACTTAAAGAACTTGACCACAGCTTCTTAAAAGTAAGAAACTCCAGCTTGCAGTTTCTTATTTAATGAATGTTTAAAACATGGAATGGGTTGAAAAAAAACTCTGCATTTTATACAGAGTTGGTTGAGCACTTCAACCAACAGGGGCATGTGATGTTAAACATCATGAAGAAGCATTATTATCAACAAATAGAGAGTTTAGCTCCTAAAATCATGTCTTTAAACGAAGAAATTTGTAAACACAAGGATTTTATCAGATATCAGTTTGAATATAAAAGGTGTTTTAGCAGTACAAACCAACTCATTGAGAAATCGAAATCTATTAAACATAAAAAGTTAAACCGGGACATCTTAGCTTACTGGAATGGGACAGCTTATCCTGACCCACCCAATATACAAAACCGGAAGGATACTAACATTAGGAGTGACAACAACCAAGACGAACAACACTGTGAACTTGAACCATCAGTCCTAAACGACAACCAACAGACTGCCCGTAGTAGTGACCTGTATAACATTCGGTCACCTGTGGTCACAAGGAGTAAGGTGCCTAAAGGAAATAATTCCAGCAACAACATAAATGATTACCAGACTGACAATAATGCTGGAAATTTTCGGAGAGGCCAGAATGTTTGGCACAATACGTATCAGAAGAAGCAAGCAGAATCCAACAGATACCCACCGAAGAACAAAACACAGAAGCAGGAGAAGCCTTGGAGAATCAGTATCCATTGTATAAAATCCTACAAAATCAAACAGGTGACTTTAAAGTGTCAAATTTTTCATCTGTAACAATCGACAAAGTTTTGATAGACTTATTTGCCAATGGAAGTACATTTGTTCCAACAATACATCTAAATGTGGCACGGGCCATTATTGACATGAAATGTTTTGTGCGTAAAGCCAGCTTTAAGCTTATGTTCAACAATGACACTCTGCAGTTGGAAACAAAGTTTAGAATAGCGAGTGCATTTAACCCACCATTACATCCAGTACTTGCTTTATTTGAGGGTGTTTGTGAATTAGACATTCGTTCACTTGTACAGGATAGGGGGCACAGTAAACCACAGTATAACATGAGTAAGGAAGAGAAGGAGGCCTTGGCTATGATACGTTCTTGTAAGATCAGGTGTAGGAAACCTGACAAGGGTGGGAGTTTGGTCATCATGGACAGCTGGGACTACGAGAAAAGGATGCATAGTGTGTTAGTCAACATACCAACATGCATCCTTGAATGAAGTAAACGTTGCCTCTAATAGAATCAGAGGATATATTGAGGAATTGTTTATTGACAGTAGAATTGACATGCAGGTCTACAATTTTATGATAATTCCCAGTCCAAAGACACCTTTATTATTTGGTATCCCAAAAATACATAAAGATATTATGAACCCACCAATGAGGCCCCTAGTCGATAGACGTAATTCCATTACGTATGGTTGTGCCAAAGTCGTCGACCACATACTCAAAAAATATGTGAACAGAGTCCCATGTATTTGTAAGGACTCATGGTCCTTCTTGGAACAAGTTAACAACTTAGGTTTCGAGGAAGAGTATGGGTTCCTGACAGTTGACGTGAAGGACATGTACACCTCAATTCCACAACAAACAGGTATTGAGTGGGTAATGTTGTTTCTAAAATGGGGGGAGCAACTGATTCAGAAATCTCATTAATAGGTGAACTAGTGGACATCATTTTGTCTAACAACTACCTAATGTTTGGAAAAGAATATTACCTCCAAAAGGTAGGTGTCACTATGGGGGTCTCCCTGCGGCGGCAGTTTCGCCAACTTGGTTATGGCGAAATGGGAAAATGACTACATCCAAACAAACATGGATATCAAACAACATATTCACTTTTATTGTAGATTTTTGGATGATAACTTCATCATAATCAGAGGTGACCATATTGCAGCCCATGACCTTGTGTCATATTTCAACAGTACAACCGAGTTTTTGAAATTCACACATCAATATGACAATAATGTAATATCGTACCTGGATGTACTGCTCAGAAAGGATAGACAGAAAAAAGGTTATACAGCCACCTTATTTAGAAAGGAGACGTATTCTAACTCCTTTCTGCATTTTTCCAGTAGTCATCCCTTTCACCAAAAATGTGCAGTGATCAAAGGTCAAGATGGTCACAAAGATTTCTGATTTTAGGGTTGAATGTCAAATTCTGAAAAGTATGTTCACAAGTAGGGGATATCCAAATAACTTAGTCGATGACCTCATACAAGAAGTCACCTATAAAAGAGACATAGGATTATACCAACCGTTATTACAGTTACCAGGTAATTCTTCTGAGGTACAGAATGATATGGAGGTTAGGGAATCAGCTGCACCTACTACAACAAATAAAACTAACTTTCATTTGAGCCTGGTCACCACATTTTTATGTGAAACACAGTTTTTTGAGTATAGTAAAGAAGAACTGGGGATTAATAAACAACAATCCATCACTTGGTGAAATGTTAGGCCCGCATCCTAGAGTTGTTTTCCGTAAAGGACCAAATTTGAAAAGCTTACTGGAAAACAAAGTGAGAGAAGGGTCGAGAAATGTAAGTATGTTTAGGTGTGGCATGTGCTCACAGTGTAAAGTGGTGGATACAACAATCAATTTTACTGTAAGGAACATCAGATACAAGGTCAAGTATAGGTTGGACTGTAATTCTCGGATGATCATTTATTTGGCTAGATGCAAGGTTTGTCCACTTTACTATATTGGCAAAACTGAACGTAAGTTTAAGGAACACATCTATGAACACCAGTATGCCATAGGCTAAAGTAAACTGGACAATGCACTAGCCAAACATGTAAATGAACACAACACACACAATTTTGAATACATGGTCATTGACCAAATACCCCAGGACCCTAGAGGGGGTCCTTGTACATTACTATTAGAAGCAAGAGAGTTATATTGGCAGATTTTGACGAACGCATACAATTTTCCAGGATTGAATGAAACATGTACGATTTCTAGTATTTTAAAACTTAAAACTTTGCACAGATGACTGGAGTATTAACCACATATGAGTTGTGACCAAGTGCTGGGAGTGATAAGGTCATCACTTAACTGGCGCATACTTCATGTTAAAGTTGTTCTTGGTTGTTTTATTGTAAATAGCATGATTCCTTATTGTAACATAGACTACTTGTTTCCACTTAGAATGAGAATGTTACTTTATTTTCCTCGTATTGTTTCCATTTTTTCTACTTCTCTTGTGTCCTTGATAGTAATTATTGCTCAAAGGGAATGTACTAGTCATTGTATGGTACAATAAGTGGGGTGGGTAGGATGTATTCTTCATTGTTGCAAAAAGCAATGGCACTAAAGTGTAAAATAGGACTGACGTCTTTAAGTGTAAAACATGCATAAATTCTTAATTGGATTTCACTGGGTGGGTTGGGATCACATGACAATGTATTCATCTATTTAAAATGTTTTAAGATAGGTTTTACTTGCATCTGAAGAAATCTTTGTATTTAACAAGATGAAAAGCGCTTCATGTTTATCGTGTATTTTTTTAGTAAAAGTTTATAGAGTGAATCAACTTTGTCCTCTGCCTTTTGTTTGCCATTCTTTGGTTTTTGGACTTTTGAGAAGTTTGTTTGTTTGCCTCTTTTCCTGGAGTTTTAAGTGTGTGAGCATGCCCAGTATGATCTTTCCGTATGTTGTTGACTGACATTGCCTTCATTTCTCTAGGTGTGTGAGCATGCCCAGCATGGCCGTCTGTATTGAATGTGTGGATCGGGTCCAGGTAGTTTGTACTGCAGTGCAGAGCTTTGTGTTGTACACCTACAGGTAGCATACTGTTTCTGCAGAGTATCCGTCGATCATTTGGCATTGACTGTTACATTAATACATAGAATGGGGGGCACACCTGACTATTTCTACATTTCTACACAGGATTGGGGTGCACACCTGACTGTTACTACATTTCTACATAGTATGGGGGGCACACCTGACTATTTCTACATTTCTACACAGGATTGGGGGGCACACCTGACTGTTACTACATTTCTACGTAGGATGGGGGGGCACACCTGACTATTTCTACATTTCTACACAGGATTGGGGGTGCACACCTGACTGTTACTACATTTCTATGTAAGGTGGGGGGGCACACCTGACTATTTCTACATGTCTACACAGGATTGGGGCGGGAACACCTGACTGTTATTACATGACCACGTAGGATGGGTGGGGGCACACCTGAAACTTGTACACATTTGCTATGACTGTACTGGTATGTCAGGTACTCCATTTCATTCTGTATTCTAAGATATCATGCTGACTAGAGGCATACCAGTGTACTACAGATCTTAGCTTTGATTTACCTACATATTAGTTTCTGACTTCCTACCCTTCAGAACTAATATCCCACTGCCTGACCTGCTGTGGTCTGTCTGTGTAGGCCTGGGGAAGAGGTTACCCACAGGCATCATTCAGAGCCCATAGCACAGCCTTTGCTTGTGTTTGTCAACACCTGTCATGCTGGCTGTGACTGTTGTTGGGTATGTGGACCCCCCTGACTGGATTGTGTGAGTCACTTACCTTGTGGGTGTCCCAGTATTGAGGGTGGTGCTGCAGGGCTGCCTATGTCGGATGCACATAGTACACTACTTACACATGGTTGAGCACAGGCAGTGTCATGTTTGGCATCCCTTTTATTGTATGCGAGAGTCAAAGAGAGGTGTTATTCCCTGGGTCCCTCCTGTGTCAGTGTATGTGCTATGTGTTGCCTCTTTACCAATGCCAGGGCATACTGGGTACTCTTCCTTCTGCCTTCTGGGGCAGGCTCAGGTTGTTCCTCCAAGTCACTCTGTGCCTGTGCAGGCCTTGGCAATGGTGGGGGGCTGTGTGGCCCTGCCCCATGTTGTTCCTGCTGCAGCTGTTTCCTCAGGATCATATTGTGTAGCATGGCACATACAATGACAATTTGGGTACATGTAGCTGGTGAGTACTGCAAGGCTCCGCTGGATGTGTCCAGGCACCAGAATCATGACTTGAGCATCCCAAACACATACTCTACTATAATTCTGGTAGGTGTGTGTGTGCCTCTTTATGGAGTTCTTGTTCAGGTGTGTGTATTTCTGATGGGTGTCATCAGCCATGGCTCCAGTGCGTATCCAGTATCCCCCACTAGGTGACTGTGAGGGATGTCTCCATTGACAAATCTCTGGTACAGCTGCATCAGATGTTAGATGTGGGAATTGTGATAGCTTCCAGGGAAGCCAGCACACACATTAATTATTATGCCCTGGGCATCGCGCACGAACACACCGGTGGTGTACAATGTGGGAAAATATAAAGGGGAAGGTGTTTGCATAGTTTATAGTAGTGTTCTGGGCTGGGCTGGTCTGCTGCCTGTATAATTGGCTGATTCTGATACATTTCACCTGCCAGCTATGCTAGTTCTCCTAGTTTACCTTCCTACTGCTGTTTTCCATTCCCATTGCCTTCCTGTTTAAGCCCAGGGGTGTGCTGTGCAAACACAGTGCTCAAATGTGCACAGAGCTGCTATTTCATGGTTTAACGTTTGTTTTAAACCTTTAAAACCCAGTGCGTGGCACGCACACTCGCTTAAGCAATGTAAAGAGTGTTAAGCAGAGTCAGACACACACCCCCTTGCTTAGCTGTGTTTAGGAGCAAACCTGAGCCACAGAGCTCCAATCCACTTACACTATGCCTGACACCACCCGATGATGTCAGTTAACTCCTTGGATTACACCAAGCTATTCCTACTCTTACACTGTTGGGACCTGACTAGCATGCTGGGGAAAACTGGGAATGTGAAGTTGTTCAATCTCGCTGTTTATTCTTACACATGGGTTCGGAGCTGAACCATCGGCTCCGAGTCAGCAGCTTTACTATCTAAAGATCTCAGAGTAGCTTGAGGCCAGGCCCCTATCCCATGATGCTCTCTGTCCTACCCCAGATCTAGTTTGCCACTGCAACTGATCGCATGGTCGTCGGAGAGCTCGGGCCAGTTGATTTATATTTACTTGTTTTTTTGGCAATTTTCTGCTAATAATTGTTTAGATATCTAAAGTTATTCTAGTTACACTGCTTTTGGGCTAGTTAGCCTTTGAGTTCTTTATTTAAATTGACTAGGGTCATCCTTTACAGAGTGGCTGCTCTTAGGCCTTTGGCTGTTCTTTATTTACCCCCTATCCATTATTTACTATATATATATATATATATATATATATATGTATATATGTGTGCATATATATATATATATATATATATATATATATATATATATATATATATATTTATATATGTGTGTGTGTATATATATGTATATAAATATATATATATATATATATATATATATATATATATATATATATGTATAGTGTGTTAGTGTGTTTGGATAGTAGTGTGCTTTGTTAGATAGTTATATATATTTATATAATTAGATATATCCTTACAGTTATTCAGGGATCTGGCAACTTAGGACTGTTAGAATATTTAGAGTTTGTAGTGTGGTTAGTTTCAGTAACCATGTTTTCTGCTTTAGTGTTACAGTATATTCTTTGGATTAGGTTGACAGTTGTTTAGCGATCTGACAACTAGAACAGCGTGATTAATCATTTAGTGTTTTCTGTGGTACTGTCTATAACAATGTCTGACCATAAGGAGAAACAGAAATCTGGCTTCAAGAAGTGTCCAAAATGCGGGCAGAAGGTGTCCATTGCAGACGTCCATGTAAATTGCGTCTATTGTTTGGGGCTTTTTTACCTCCAGGAGGATTGCTCTATCTGCCATTCCTTCAGTAGTAGGGTTTTACTAGGGTTTTACTTGCAGCAGCTGGAGAGGCCACAAAAGTTCCTCACCAAAAGGATAAAGGGTCTCAAACATCTGTCCTATGCTGCCCGACTGAAAGAACTCCAGCTCTATTCAGTCGCTTACCGCTTGCTCAGAGGTGACCTTTGCCTAACATACAAGGCCATGTCAAACCCAGATTTGATGAATATGCTTCACCTCAAAAAATCTAGATCCGTCAGAGCCACAAGGGCGGGAGACTTAAACCTCGACACGGCTATTAATAGGACATGCTGGAGGGATAGATTCATCACCCAAAGACTCCCTATGCTGTGGAATAAAATCCCGGTATATGTGAGGCAGAGCACCTCGCTGGCCTTGTTCAAGAGAAATCTTGACCAATGGATGGGAGATCGCAGATATACCCCAGGGATTACCTCAGTGTCACTGCTCAACAGAGGCACAGCAAAATAATGGGTATAGTTCCCCATACTAAAGGGGTGGCGTAAGCCACAAAACTATGGCTAGGCTTGTAAATGCCCTCGGGCAGATAGCCTAGTATGAACCTATGAACCTATGAGAAGGAAGCTGGTAGATAGAGGCTTGTTGAAGCCAGATTTTCAGGAGTCCTTGGACAAGTCTGACCAGACCTCCAAGTCAATGAAGGGGTCAAAGTCTTCAAAGGTGTCCTCAGACCCCAAGTCATCTGCTGCAAGCCTTACAGTGAGGGTGCGGTCGCCGGCTCTGCAGTCTTCGGAGCCGTGCACCGAGCAAGTTTTCCAGAGTTGGTCCCCAGTCTTGGAGCCATTCTCCGAAACCTTGAAGTCACCTATCCTTCAATTGGTGGCATCTTCAGTTTCTTCGACTCGTTCTTCAAGGACTCTTTCTGATGTGGATGTGGACTGGGTGGTGCAGAGGCATCTGGAGAACCTGGCACTGGCTAAATTGTTATCGGCCTCAACCCAACAGGTCTCGGGGCTTAAGACCATCCCACCAGCTGTGACTACTCCTACTCCGAACTGAGCAGGGCTTTTGTAGCCGGAGTAGGAAAATCTGATGGTTGTGGAGACTTTGCAGCCGAGGCCTGTTCCAGTGCCTTTCACTCCATCAACCCTGACTTCTTCGATTCCATTGGAAGAGTCTGGGAGCCGACATTCTCTCATCTGTTCCGGGGGGAGAGTTGAACCGATGCATCGATTCCAACCCTTCCTCTTGGGGCTTCGGAGTGGATGAGCTCGGCTCTATCCTCTGGTTCAGAGCCCACTGTCTCGGCGCTGGGGAAGTTGCTGTCTTCTTTGGAACTGGCGGCTTCCTCAGGTTGGAGCAGTGACTTCGAAGCCATGAAAAGGGTTATGTCATCTAAAACATCAGGTCCCTCCTCCTCCCCTAAAGTGCTGCTTTCTGCCTCTACATAGCAGGTCCCTGTGAAGCATCAAGACCTGGAGCCTCAGGTAACCCCATTGGGTGACCCTTGCTCTACTGAGACATCACCAGAAGCCCCCACTGATGAGGTTCCCAGGAAGAGACTGTGTAAGAGGAGGCATTTAGATTCCCCACAGGAGTCTTTGACATCAGACACCGACTTAGACAAATCAGAAGGGTCACCACGGTCTCCCTCGGAGGATATCTCCTTTGCGGATATCCTGGAAGTCCTAAAGCAGAGGTGTGACTGGCAGTCCATTAGCCCAACTGAGGATGAGTCAGTGCTCCTGAAGGCCTTTGGGTCTCAACCTTACACCTCTCAGGTGACTACGCCCCTTGATGAGTTGATGGAATTGGTTGCTCGAAGGGCGTGGGAGTCTCCTGATACTATGGAACTGGCCCCTCGGAGGCTCAACAATTTTATCACCTCCCCCCAAGACAAGATGTTCCTCATTAACGGAGTCCCAGTTGATGCCATGTTGGTGGTGCCGGCCACCAAGAAAGAGATGTCAGAAACCTCTTCTACTGTCCATCCTCCTAATAGGGATTCCAGGACAATGGACAGATATGGGAAACACATCTTTAGTTCTGCGACCTTTGCTATCTGATCGCTTAACTATTTGACTCATTTTACCCATATTCAAAGAGATCTCCTGAAAGAGCTTGGAGATACTCTGCAGGGTAATACAGATGGAGCTGTCTCTGAGAAATTGACAGCACAACTTAATACCCTTAACTCCATTGTGAACTCATCCATACGGCTCATTTCCTATGCAGTTGATGGTTCGAGTTGGGCAGCGGGTTCAGCGATAGCTCTTCGGAGACAGTCCTGGATGTGCTTATGCTCCTTTGCAGAAGCCTTCAAGTCTTCCTTTGTCAACACCCCATTCGATGGCTCTTCTCTTCTTGGGCCCAAAGTCAAGGAGACTCTCACTAGGTGTGAGCAAGAGGGAAAGACTCTATCTGCCATAGGAGTCCATTTTTACACCCCTACCAGACCATACCCCAAAGGGCATAAAGGTTGAAAAATGTGGTTCCAATAGTCCCAAGGAGCTTTCCAGAACACACGTAGTGAACTCCCCTGCAGGGGTAGAGGAGGGGGCAATAATGGAAGACTCCGCCCCGGCAGCAGAGGTAGTCCACAGAACCAGAGCAACAGGGATCAGTTCCTTGGAAAGTCCTATCAGCGCTCCTGAAAGGAGGCCCGACTGTCCTGCTCTAGAGACAGTCAGGGGTCGCTTGGCTTTGTATCCAGATGCCTGGCTAGGAATGATAACGGATTCTTGGGTACAAAGCATCGTTACCAGAGGATACATCATTCCATTCTTAGAAAACCCACCTGTTGGCAAAAAAATCCCAGACATTCCACCCAGTCTCAGGGATCAAGCAGCCACAGAAATCCAGAGGCTGCAGGAAAAGAGAGTCATCCAGCCAGTCCCAGCAGACCAGATAGGATCCAAAACTTACTCCAGATTCTTTTTAGTTCCAAAGAAGACAGGGGACTGGAGGCCCATCTTGGATCTCAGCAGACTTGACACATTTGTAAGGAAGGAGAAGTTCTGGATGGTTACGCTTCAGTCTATTTTCCCATTCCTCAGAGTGGGCAATTGGATGTGCTCTATAGATCTCAAGGATGCGTAATACCACATTAAAATGGCCATGCCATCCAGAGATCCTCTGCATTTCCAGCTGGGAGCCAGTCACTACCAATTCCGAGCACTGCCCTTTGGACTCACAACAGCCCCTAGAGTGTTTACCAAATGCATGGCAGTTGTTACAGCTCACTTGAGGCATCTAGGATTTCGAGTGTTTCCATATCTGGATGACTGGCTCCTTACTGCCGCCTCCAGGCATCAACTAATTCTGTCCAGGGACCACACTCTCAATCTCTGCTCTCGGTTAGGCATCAGTATCAATTTTGAAAAGTCTGCGTTCTCACCATCGCAGTGTATCTCCTTTATCAGAGCAGAGCTAGACACCATCACTGCCACAGTAAGATTGCCCTGGACAGAATAACTACTCTCTGAAACCAGGTCTCAGACATTTTACAGAGGAAAAAAGTACTGGCCCATCAAGTATTGAAGCTACTAGGCACCATGTCAGCTATGCTCATAGCAATTCCTCTGGGACGTATGCACATGAGAATTCTTCAGTGGTTACTATTCACCCAGTGGTCTTACCAACAACTTCCCATGTCATTCTAATCATGATTACACATTCTTGCAAGAAGGATCTTGGCTGGTGGTTGACCAGCCAACAAGTTACAGTGGGTCAACCATTTGTTCTTCCCCTTCTCTGATAGGGTGGGGGGGCTTTTTCAGGAAAGAATAGCCCAAGGCACCTGGTTGGAGACAGAGTCACAGTTGCACATCAATGTTCTGGAGCTGAGAGTGGTGCTTTTGGCGTTGCAGCACTTCCAGGACTCTCTGCCTCTAGGGACGATTGTGATACAGATGACAACATGTCAGTGGTCTGGTACATCAAGAAGCAAGGGGAACCAAGTCTTACCCCCTGTGTCGAGAGGCCTTGAGAATTTGGCAGTGGGCTGTGTCCACCGGGCACTTTCTGATAGCAACACATATCCCGGGGAAATCCAAAGGATAGCGGACAAACTGAGCAGAGCCATTCTGCTACAGCATGAAAGGTCTCTCAAAAACAAAATTGCGGAAAAGATTTTCCACAGATGAGGCCAGTGTTGCTGCGACCTGTTTGCATCCCCTATGAATGCCAAATGCAGAAGCTACTTTGCCCTGAATTCCCCACCAGGGGACAGCCCAAGGCACTCGCTCATACACGATTGGCCCACAGGACTCCTGTATGCCTTTCCACCTATACCCCTGACTCTGAAATTCTTATAGAAAGCCAAAACCCTGGGAAGGACTGCAGTCTTAATAGCCCCTTTTTGGTCTTGTCAGATTTGGATCCCCTTCCTCCAACTCTATCAACTGGAGGAACCTTGGATTCTGGACCCAGTTCCTGACCTACTGACACATTCATCAGGGGCCCTCCATCCCTCCCTTCATTCCCTCAGACTGACAGCTTGGCTGCTCTGATTCCCTACCTAGGCGGGTCACATGATTTTTCTTCGAAGGTATAGCACATTCTTGTATCTTCACATAAGGCTTTCACCAGAAAGTTGTATACTAGTAAATGGAAGCAATTTGCTTTTTGGGCCTCTCAGAATAACATTGATCCTTATTTTGCCCCGATTGCTAGTATCCTGGAATTCCTATCTAAGCTTTTTCACAAAGGTGCTGCAGCTGCCACTATTAGAGTTCAATTGGCTGTGATCTAGAACTTCACCTCGGAGCTGAAGGTTCTAATTTGATGTCTCACATATTATATAGGGCCTTCCTTAAGTACACCATTCATCTTAGGCCACCTGTCAGACAACCCTTTACTCCCTGGAATCTAAATTTTGTGCTGTCATGTATTATTCTTCTCCCCTTTGAGCCTGCATCATCCTGTCACTTGAAGTTTCTTTCTTGGAAGACTATTTTCTTGGTGGCCATTAACTCAGCATGCAGGGTATCTGAGCTTCAAGCCCTTTCTATCAAACCCCCATATTTAGTGTTCCATCCAGACAGAGTATCACTAAGGACTAATCCCTCATTCCTGCCAAAGGTGTGTTCTGAGACTAATCTGAACTAAACTATTGAACTTCCAACCTTTTTCAATAATTATTCTAATCAGTTGGAATACATGTTGCATAAACTTGATGTCCACAGACAATTGAAATTCCATTTGGACAGGACAAAGGAATTTAGAAGATCTGACCAACTCTTTGTATCTCATGCTGATGCTAAGAAAGGAATACCAGTTTCTAAAGTTACCCTTTCCAAATGGTTAACTGACTGCATTAAATTTATCTACTCTTCAGCGAACCAAACATTAGAGTATGATGTGAAGGCCCATTCAACTAGAGCCGTCTTCACTTCGTCAGCTTATACTGCTTGTTTACCTTTGGACACTATTTATGCAACTGCCACTTGGTCTAAGCCTCATACCTATATCACTCATTACAAAGTGGGCAAGGTCTCTAGGGACAGCGCTTCCTTTGGTTCCACTGTCCTCAGGAATATACTCCCTTGAGCCACCCAGGACTAGGGTGCTTGGGACACTACCCATGTGAAAGAATAAAAAACGAGATTGAACAACTTCACATAAAGAAGTTATGTACTTACCATAACGTTCCATGTGAGTTGTTCATCTCGCCTTTATTCTTACATTCCCACCCACCTTCCTCCTCCAGGGTCTCGAAGAGCGAGTAGACTTAGGGGTCTGGTCATCTTGTTCTGGGACTTCTTACTTCAGCTGGAGTATTTAATGAGTTATATGGTACTTCTGCGGTGGTGCAGTGGTAGCATTGTTGCCTCACAGCAAGAGGTTCTCCCGTTAAATTCTTGGCTTGGGTTGGGAGTGCCATTTGTGTGGAGTCTGCATGTCCTCCCCACGGTCGAGTGGGTGTTCAAAAGACATGCGTTGAATGGGCGTGCCTTCGTTGAAGGCTGGGCATTGGGCTGGCAACTCGACACCATAAAAACCAACTGACAAACATTAGCAGACCGAAGTTCCGCTGTGGTGACCCCTAACGGGGAAAAGCCGAAAGACAAACAACAACAACCTGTTCATGCTGGGTTCAGCAAACTAGATCTGAGGTAGGACAGAGAGCATCATGGGATAGGGGCCTGACCTCAAGCTACTCTGAGATCTTCAGCTAGTAAAGCGGCCAACTCAGAGCCAATGGTTCAGCTCCGAACCCATGTGTAAGAATAAAGGTGAGATGAACAACTCACATGGAACATTATGGTAAGTACATGACTTCTTTTTTCACTATCATTCCCCTCATTTGCATAGGATTGCCTGCTAATGCATAGTTACATGTCTCACACTGAGCATCCCCCCTTAGCAACCACTACTGGCCATGTTGTCTTCTCCCTTCCATTGGCTTTGATGGCAGAATAGTGAATTTAGTTAGAATGCTTATTTTAGGTTTATTTTATTATTTCCCCTGATACCATTTGCACACCGCTGCCCTATGCTTAAACAGCTGAGATTGGCTAAAAAAAAATGAAAGTTGATTTTTTTATTTTGTATGCTGTTTACAATGCCAATGGCCTTATACTTGGCCATTGGCATACTTCGTGACTGATATGCAACCTTTATTTGGAGCTGTCACAGCTCCGTTTTGGATTTTGCTGAAATGTACTTGGTTACTAACCAAGTACATTTCTGCAGATTGCACTAGTACTGCATGGCCAGTTTCAAGCTTCCTGGATCATACATTAACTTCTTTTGCATGGATTTCTCCTGCAAATGGGGTGATTTGCATACAGGGACTTAGTCCGTGCAGGACTTGTGCAGGAGCGCTCATGCATGGCTCTGCAGGCTAGTCCTGGATCACACAGCAGACATATTGCCTGCTAGAGCTCCTGCACTAATCCTGCATGCCGTGCAAGGCATGCAGAATCCAGGGGGGTGTATTTTCATGCAGTAGATTAATATATACTTTTAATAAGTCTGCATTATAATTCCAAATTAAAAAGATGTCATCCACAAATCATTTCAAAAAAACAAACTATTATTTCTATATATCACAAGATGAATCTGTTCAAAAATGTGGATTTCTTCCCACCTAGCTAAAACTAGGTTAGCATAGGTGTTCGCAGCAGGAGTCCCCCATTGGGATGCCTATTCTTTGGTGATAGAACTCATTGTTAAATACAAACACATTATTTTCATGTATAACTTCCAGCATTGAACATAAAAGTTTTATCTTCCTTGCAATAAATTGGCTGGGTAAGTGTAAGTATTCCCTTATAAATTGAATCCCTAGCTCATTTGGTATCACAGTAAAAAGTGATTTAATATCTAAAGTACCTAACAGTATATATTGTACATTATGGTATCACAGTAAAAAGTGATTTAATATCTAAAGTACCTAACAGTATATTATGTACATTATGGTATCACAGTAAAAAGTGATATCTAAAGTACCTAACAGTATATTATGTACATTATGGTATCACAGTAAAAAGTGATTTAATATCTAAAGTACCTAACAGTATATTATGCACATTATGGTATCACAGTAAAAAGTGATTTAATATCTAAAGTACCTAACAGTATATTATGTACATTATGGTATCACAGTAAAAGTGATTTAATATCTAAAGTACCTAACAGTATATTATGTACATTATGGTATCACTGTAAAAGTGATTTAATATCTAAAGTACCTAACAGTATATTATGTACATTATGGTATCACTGTAAAAGTGATTTAATATCTAAAGTACCTAACAGTATATTATGTACATTATGGTATCACAGTAAAAGTGATTTAATATCTAAAGTACCTAACAGTATATTATGTACATTATGGTATCACAGTAAAAAGTGATTTAATATCTAAAGTACCTAACAGTATATTATGTACATTATGGTATCACTGTAAAAAGTGATTTAATATCTAAAGTACCTAACAGTATATTATGTACATTATGGTATCACAGTAAAAAGTGATTTAATATCTAAAGTACCTAACAGTATATTATGTACATTATGGTATCACAGTAAAAAGTAATTTAATATCTAAAGTACCTAACAGCATATTATGTACATTATGGTATCACAGTGAAAAGTGATTTAATATCTAAAGTACCTAACAGCATATTATGTACATTATGGTATCACAGTAAAAAGTGATTTAATATCTAAAGTACCTAACAGTATATTATGTACATTATGGTATCACAGTAAAAAGTGATTTAATATCTAAAGTACCTAACAGTATATTATGTACATTATGGTATCACAGTAAAAAGTGATTTAATATCTAAAGTACCTAACAGTATATTATGTACATTATGGTATCACAGTAAAAAGTGATTTAATATCTAAAGTACCTAACAGTATATTATGTACATTATGGTATCACAGTAAAAAGTGATTTAATATCTAAAGTACCTAACAGTATATTATGTACATTATGGTATCACAGTAAAAGTGATTTAATATCTAAAGTACCTAACAGTATATTATGTACATTATGGTATCACAGTAAAAAGTGATTTAATATCTAAAGTACCTAACAGTATATTATGTACATTATGGTATCACAGTAAAAAGTGATTTAATATCTAAAGTACCTAACAGTATATTATGTACATTATGGTATCACAGTAAAAAGTGATTTAATATCTAAAGTACCTAACAGTATATTATGTACATTATGGTATCACAGTAAAAAGTGATTTAATATCTAAAGTACCTAACAGTATATTATGTACATTATGGTATCACAGTAAAAAGTGATTTAATATCTAAAGTACCTAACAGTATATTATGTACATTATGGTATCACAGTAAAAAGTGATTTAATATCTAAAGTACCTAACAGTATATTATGTACATTATGGTATCACAGTAAAAAGTGATTTAATATCTAAAGTACCTAACAGTATATTATGTACATTATGGTATCACTGTAAAAGTGATTTAATATCTAAAGTACCTAACAGTATATTATGTACATTATGGTATGACAGTAAAAAGTGATTTAATATCTAAAGTACCTAACAGTATATTATGTACATTATGGTATGACAGTAAAAAGTGATTTAATATCTAAAGTACCTAACAGTATATTATGTACATTATGGTATGACAGTAAAAAGTGATTTAATATCTAAAGTACCTAACAGTATATTATGTACATTATGGTATGACAGTAAAAAGTGATTTAATATCTAAAGTACCTAACAGTATATTATGTACATTATGGTATGACAGTAAAAAGTGATTTAATATCTAAAGTACCTAACAGTATATTATGTACATTATGGTATGACAGTAAAAAGTGATTTAATATCTAAAGTACCTAACAGTATATTATGTACATTATGGTATGACAGTAAAAAGTGATTTAATATCTAAAGTACCTAACAGTATATTATGTACATTATGGTATGACAGTAAAAAGTGATTTAATATCTAAAGTACCTAACAGTATATTATGTACATTATGGTATGACAGTAAAAAGTGATTTAATATCTAAAGTACCTAACAGTATATTATGTACATTATGGTATGACAGTAAAAGTGATTTAATATCTAAAGTACCTAACAGTATATTATGTACATTATGGTATGACAGTAAAAGTGATTTAATATCTAAAGTACCTAACAGTATATTATGTACATTATGGTATGACAGTAAAAGTGATTTAATATCTAAAGTACCTAACAGTATATTATGTACATTATGGTATGACAGTAAAAGTGATTTAATATCTAAAGTACCTAACAGTATATTATGTACATTATGGTATGACAGTAAAAAGTGATTTAATATCTAAAGTACCTAACAGTATATTATGTACATTATGGTATGACAGTAAAAAGTGATTTAATATCTAAAGTACCTAACAGTATATTATGTACATTATGGTATGACAGTAAAAAGTGATTTAATATCTAAAGTACCTAACAGTATATTATGTACATTATGGTATGACAGTAAAAAGTGATTTAATATCTAAAGTACCTAACAGTATATTATGTACATTATGGTATCACAGTAAAAAGTGATTTAATATCTAAAGTACCTAACAGTATATTATGTACATTATGGTATCACAGTAAAAAGTGATTTCATATCTAAAGTACCTAACAGTATATTATGTACATTATGGTATCACAGTAAAAAGTGATTTCATATCTAAAGTACCTAACAGTATATTATGTACATTATGGTATCACAGTAAAAAGTGATTTCATATCTAAAGTACCTAACAGTATATTATGTACATTATGGTATCACAGTAAAAGTGATTTCATATCTAAAGTACCTAACAGTATATTATGTACATTATGGTATCACAGTAAAAAGTGATTTCATATCTAAAGTACCTAACAGTATATTATGTACATTATGGTATCACAGTAAAAAGTGATTTAATATCTAAAGTACCTAACAGTATATTATGTACATTATGGTATCACAGTAAAAAGTGATTTAATATCTAAAGTACCTAACAGTATATTATGTACATTATGGTATCACAGTGAAAAGTGATTTAATATCTAAAGTACCTAACAGTATATTATGTACATTATGGTATCACAGTAAAAAGTGATTTAATATCTAAAGTACCTAACAGTATATTATGTACATTATGGTATCACAGTAAAAGTGATTTAATATCTAAAGTACCTAACAGTATATTATGTACATTATGGTATCACAGTAAAAAGTGATTTAATATCTAAAGTACCTAACAGTATATTATGTACATTATGGTATCACAGTAAAAGTGATTTAATATCTAAAGTACCTAACAGTATATTATGTACATTATGGTATCACAGTAAAAGTGATTTAATATCTAAAGTACCTAACAGTATATTATGTACATTATGGTATGACAGTAAAAGTGATTTAATATCTAAAGTACCTAACAGTATATTATGTACATTATGGTATGACAGTAAAAAGTGATTTAATATCTAAAGTACCTAACAGTATATTATGTACATTATGGTATGACAGTAAAAAGTGATTTAATATCTAAAGTACCTAACAGTATATTATGTACATTATGGTATGACAGTAAAAAGTGATTTAATATCTAAAGTACCTAACAGTATATTATGTACATTATGGTATGACAGTAAAAGTGATTTAATATCTAAAGTACCTAACAGTATATTATGTACATTATGGTATGACAGTAAAAAGTGATTTAATATCTAAAGTACCTAACAGTATATTATGTACATTATGGTATGACAGTAAAAAGTGATTTAATATCTAAAGTACCTAACAGTATATTATGTACATTATGGTATCACTGTAAAAGTGATTTAATATCTAAAGTACCTAACAGTATATTATGTACATTATGGTATCACAGTAAAAAGTGATTTAATATCTAAAGTACCTAACAGTATATTATGTACATTATGGTATCACAGTAAAAAGTGATTTAATATCTAAAGTACCTAACAGTATATTATGTACATTATGGTATGACAGTAAAAAGTGATTTAATATCTAAAGTACCTAACAGTATATTATGTACATTATGGTATCACAGTAAAAAGTGATTTCATATCTAAAGTACCTAACAGTATATTATGTACATTATGGTATGACAGTAAAAAGTGATTTCATATCTAAAGTACCTAACAGTATATTATGTACATTATGGTATGACAGTAAAAAGTGATTTAATATCTAAAGTACCTAACAGTATATTATGTACATTATGGTATGACAGTAAAAAGTGATTTAATTTCTAAAGTACCTAACAGTATATTATGTACATTATGGTATGACAGTAAAAGTGATTTAATATCTAAAGTACCTAACAGTATATTATGTACATTATGGTATGACAGTAAAAAGTGATTTAATATCTAAAGTACCTAACAGTATATTATGTACATTATGGTATGACAGTAAAAAGTGATTTAATATCTAAAGTACCTAACAGTATATTATGTACATTATGGTATGACAGTAAAAAGTGATTTAATATCTAAAGTACCTAACAGTATATTATGTACATTATGGTATGACAGTAAAAAGTGATTTAATATCTAAAGTACCTAACAGTATATTATGTACATTATGGTATCACAGTAAAAAGTGATTTAATATCTAAAGTACCTAACAGTATATTATGTACATTATGGTATGAGAGTAAAAAGTGATTTAATATCTAAAGTACCTAACAGTATATTATGTACATTATGGTATGACAGTAAAAAGTGATTTCATATCTAAAGTACCTAACAGTATATTATGTACATTATGGTATGACAGTAAAAAGTGATTTCATATCTAAAGTACCTAACAGTATATATGTACATTATGGTATGACAGTAAAAAGTGATTTCATATCTAAAGTACCTAACAGTATATTATGTACATTATGGTATCACAGTAAAAAGTGATTTAATATCTAAAGTACCTAACAGTATATTATGTACATTATGGTATCACAGTAAAAAGTGATTTAATATCTAAAGTACCTAACAGTATATTATGTACATTATGGTATCACAGTAAAAGTGATTTAATATCTAAAGTACCTAACAGTATACTATGTACATTATGGTATCACAGTAAAAAGTGATTTAATATCTAAAGTACCTAACAGTATATTATGTACATTATGGTATCACAGTGAAAAGTGATTTAATATCTAAAGTACCTAACAGTATATTATGTACATTATGGTATCACAGTGAAAAGTGATTTAATATCTAAAGTACCTAACAGTATATTATGTACATTATGGTATCACAGTAAAAAGTGATTTAATATCTAAAGTACCTAACAGTATATTATGTACATTATGGTATCACAGTAAAAAGTGATTTAATATCTAAAGTACCTAACAGTATATTATGTACATTATGGTATCACAGTAAAAAGTGATTTAATATCTAAAGTACCTAACAGTATATTATGTACATTATGGTATCACAGTAAAAGTGATTTAATATCTAAAGTACCTAACAGTATATTATGTACATTATGGTATCACAGTAAAAAGTGATTTAATATCTAAAGTACCTAACAGTATATTATGTACATTATGGTATCACTGTAAAAAGTGATTTAATATCTAAAGTACCTAACAGTATATTATGTACATTATGGTATCACTGTAAAAAGTGATTTAATATCTAAAGTACCTAACAGTATATTATGTACATTATGGTATCACAGTAGAAAGTGATTTAATATCTAAAGTACCTAACAGTATATTATGTACATTATGGTATCACAGTAAAAAGTGATTCTAAAGTACCTAACAGTATATTATGTACATTATGGTATCACAGTAAAAAGTGATTTAATATCTAAAGTACCTAACAGTATAGTATGTACATTATGGTATCACTGTAAAAAGTGATTTAATATCTAAAGTACCTAACAGTATATTATGTACATTATGGTATCACTGTAAAAAGTGATTTAATATCTAAAGTACCTAACAGTATATTATGTACATTATGGTATCACAGTAAAAAGTGATTTAATATCTAAAGTACCTAACAGTATATTATGTACATTATGGTATCACTGTAAAAAGTGATTTAATATCTAAAGTACCTAACAGTATATTATGTACATTATGGTATCACAGTAAAAGTGATTTAATATCTAAAGTACCTAACAGTATATTATGTACATTATGGTATCACAGTAAAAAGTGATTTAATATCTAAAGTACCTAACTGTATATTATGTACATTATGGTATCACAGTAAAAAGTGATTTAATATCTAAAGTACCTAAAAGTATATTATGTACATTATGGTATCACTGTAAAAAGTGATTTAATATCTAAAGCACCTAACAGTATATTATGTACATTATGGTATCACAGTAAAAAGTGATTTAATATCTAAAGTACCTAAGAGTATATTATGTACATTATGGTATCACAGTAAAAAGTGATTTAATATCTAAAGTACCTAACAGTATATTATGTACATTATGGTATGACAGTAAAAAGTGATTTAATATCTAAAGTACCTAACAGTATATTATGTACATTATGGTATCACAGTAAAAGTGATTTAATATCTAAAGTACCTAACAGTATATTATGTACATTATGGTATCACAGTGAAAAGTGATTTAATATCTAAAGTACCTAACAGTATATTATGTACATTATGGTATCACAGTAAAAAGTGATTTAATATCTAAAGTACCTAACAGTATATTATGTACATTATGGTATCACAGTAAAAAGTGATTTAATATCTAAAGTACCTAACAGTATATTATGTACATTATGGTATCACAGTAAAAAGTGATTTAATATCTAAAGTACCTAACAGTATATTATGTACATTATGGTATCACTGTAAAAAGTGATTTAATATCTAAAGTACCTAACAGTATATTATGTACATTATGGTATGACAGTAAAAGTGATTTAATATCTAAAAGTACCTAACAGTATATTATGTACATTATGGTATCACAGTGAAAAGTGATTTAATATCTAAAGTACCTAACAGTATATTATGTACATTATGGTATCACAGTAAAAAGTGATTTAATATCTAAAGTACCTAACAGTATATTATGTACATTATGGTATCACAGTAAAAAGTGATTCTAAAGTACCTAACAGTATATTATGTACATTATGGTATCACAGTAAAAAGTGATTTAATATCTAAAGTACCTAACAGTATATTATGTACATTATGGTATCACAGTGAAAAGTGATTTAATATCTAAAGTACCTAACAGTATATTATGTACATTATGGTATCACAGTAAAAAGTGATTTAATATCTAAAGTACCTAACAGTATATTATGTACATTATGGTATCACAGTAAAAAGTAATTTAATATCTAAAGTACCTAACAGCATATTATGTACATTATGGTATCACAGTGAAAAGTGATTTAATATCTAAAGTACCTAACAGCATATTATGTACATTATGGTATCACTGTAAAAAGTGATTTAATATCTAAAGTACCTAACAGTATATTATGTACATTATGGTATCACTGTAAAAAGTGATTTAATATCTAAAGTACCTAACAGTATATTATGTACATTATGGTATCACAGTAAAAAGTGATTTAATATCTAAAGTACCTAACAGTATATTATGTACATTATGGTATCACAGTAAAACTGATTTAATATCTAAAGTACCTAACAGTATATTATGTACATTATGGTATCACAGTAAAAAGTGATTTAATATCTAAAGTACCTAACAGTATATTATGTACATTATGGTATCACAGTAAAAAGTGATTTAATATCTAAAGTACCTAACAGTATATTATGTACATTATGGTATCACAGTATAAAGTGATTTAATATCTAAAGTACCTAACAGTATATTATGTACATTATGGTATCACAGTATAAAGTGATTTAATATCTAAAGTACCTAACAGTGTATTATGTACATTATGGTATCACAGTAAAAAGTGATTTAATATCTAAAGTACCTAACAGTATATTATGTACATTATGGTATCACAGTAAAAAGTGATTTAATATCTAAAGTACCTAACAGTATATTATGTGCATCATTATTTTCTGGCCATCTTCACAAAGCTGTAATAAAATCATTGCATCTTTTATAAAGCTTGGACTTATTTCTAGCAAAGGTTTAAGCTGAGCTTCTAAGTATTTTGATATTGCTACTGTGGCCCAGCTACTACCAGCTACAATAGGTTCCATCAGTGGCATGGATAAGTTGTTATGTATTTTAGGCAAGTCATATATAAAAGGCACAACAGGTTGAGAAATGTACAACCAAAAAATCCACCAAGGCTAAAGTGAAGATGTAGAACTAAAAACCCCAAAATAATCCACCAACAGCACGAGAGGACCTCAAATTAAGGTTTTTAGCCAAGTTTCAATTTATTAGTTGCTATTCGTTAGGTTGAGAAATGTATAAATAATTATACTCTTCAGGACTAATATCTCCATCCATCAATGTACTATATAGATATTCTTTAACCTTATATATACAGCTATTAACACAAGCAACATTAACTTGTGAAAAGGTTTGTGGATCAGAAAGTAATGCATACATCAAATTATTATATAACTCAACACTTAGAACCACATTCCCTCCTTTATCAGTTGACTTAATAATAACATCCTTACGAGTACGTAGATTTAACAGAGCTTCCCTTTCAGCTAAAGTAAGATTAAAACATTTTTGATCTCCCTTTTCAGAAAAAAACATATTATAAATGTTTTCTTTGCGCATCTCTAAAAAAGCCTTAACATTGGTGGCATGAACAGGTATAAACGTACTACTTCTTTTTAACTTTTCATATTCCAATAATCTTTAAACAGCAATTTAAGATCCATATTTTGAGCACATAACCTTAATTCAGTAAGTGCTTCACTAATGTTGCCATGTGCAGAAAGCACAAAAGTTAAACCTTTATTAAGCACAGAAAGTTCTATTTCAGTAAATTCAAATTCTGACAAATTGACAACATTATTAACAGCAATACTTACTCCTCCCTGTTCACCAGGCAGGGCTTTTATATCAATTTGGATGCAGTCTTTGGCCTCCTCTATCATGGAGAAATGAGCTCTGGCACAGAAATTTTGCATGGTGGTAGCCTTCTCTTCTGGAGTATGTGGAAATCATGTATGCTATCCCACATGTTGAAGCACTGCATTCAGGAATGGAGTACGCTTGAGGCAGACACTTGTGAAACCGCACTATGTCCTCTATATGTCAGTCAAAAGTCCTTAGAGCTAGGATGCTAAAAGCTACACATACCTTGTTATTCACTTGGATGGGTTCTCCATGATTTCCATGCAAAGCCAGGTCCAGCACTAGGCAATGTAGGTGGTTGCCTTGGGCTTGCCAGGTGGGAAGTGAGGACCCACTCCATGGGGTCTGTCACAATATTTAATTTTTGATTAAAATTAAACAAAAAAAAGTGCATTTCTTCTTTAAGGATGCAGTCTACATCGTATATGTACATATGACGCATGCGCACACACAAAAACATGGGATTTAAACACTGACATTTCTATATGCATTCTACGTCTTTATTTCCACTTACACAGCAATACAGAATTACTTCCATTTCTGAAATGAGTGAACTGTAGGGCTGCTTTGGAAATTCCATTTTACATGCTTACCAGAATGGGAGATTATCCGTTTGTGCGTGTGTGTGCGTGTGTGTGCGTGTGTGTGTGTGTGTGTGTGTGTGTGTGTGTGTGTGTGTGTGTGTGTGTGTGTGTGTGTGAGGATGTGTGCGTGTGTGTGCATGTGTGTGTGTGCCTGCCCTACTTGGGGATGGCAGGTTAGTTAATGAGCTTACTCGGGTGCAAACCCTGTACCTTGACTACAGGCAATAAGAGCCCTAATCTTCTACACAAACTACCAGACTGTTCACTTATTTATCAAAGTTGATTGGAATGGGTAATTTTATCTTTTATCAGTTCATACATTTTATTTTGCTGATTGCATTTTCAATTGTGATCTAAGTGCATTTTCAAGAAATATAAGCTTCAAGGGAAGAGAAGTTACTGCTGCACATGCTAAGATTGCTTTCAGTACACAGCTGTTTTGTTTACCAAATGGTCACTAGTGTTTGTGTTATAGAATTTAAAAGCAGTGTTAGTGGCACACCAGGTAGCATACATGCCTTTGCTGCAGAAGGTTTTGTGTTCTACTATCATACCGTGTAGATGGATTGCTGATTTTGTTATAAAATTTAAAATCAGTGTTAGTAGCACACCAGGTAGCATACATGCCTTTGCTGCAGAAGGCAGTGTGTTCTACTATCATACTGTGTAGATGGATTGTTGATACTGCAGTGCACTTTAAAGGAGCATTGCATTCCTGAGTGTGTTGTTGTCCTGTGGATGAGATGTTAAGCTGACAACCTATCTGTCTGCATTAATGGCAGGTTCTATGAGATCTTCTAGATTCACCTGAGCTATAAAAAAAGAAAAAGAATAGGGGGAAGTTCCTCAATACCCTGGCCAAATTTCACTGAAAAGATGCTACTATCCTAGTGGGACTAGCCCAGTGAAAAGATATTTAAATTAAAAGCTTTAAATTAAATCGATATCTCTCACTTTTGACCAGTGTTTATGGTAACTGGGGAGAGAGAAACTAATAATAGCACATTTGAATGCCTTTGTGGGGGGGGGGAGGCATGGTCCATCCCATCTATTGCCCCATTTGACCATAATCTGGCTTTTTTTCCATGGGGCCTCAGATTGGACCAACAATTGTCTACTATTTCACATATGGTTTCCCTATCCAATCTGTAGTGGTCAAGTATTTCTCTTTCATTTAGGCCACGGTAGATTAAACATAGTCTAACAACCCTACACCTTCAGCGGTGACATCTGGCAATGGCAAAAGCATCTTGTAAGAGACCCTGCTGCAGATATACGTTTACAATGGCTGCAGCAGCCCCTATCATTCTTTAAAGTTTTCTGGTGTCTGTTTTCCAGCATGTGTCGGGATTCAGAGCTAAGGCAAGTGCAACATATTCACACATGCTTCATAGGTTTATGAATCACTCACCATGTTTTTCTTACATTAACATGTGTCATGTCTGATTATATGACCATTAGCAGATTCTGCTGCTAACCCCTGCTTTGCAACTGACTGCAGTGTGTATTGCTGTTTCCTGAATAGCAAACTCCTTCCTCATCTGTGCTTGTCATGCACATGGGCTTAGAGCATTAAGCAGGAGTTCATGAATCCAGGCCACTATATAGTCATCCCACGTGTTTGACATCACGTCCTAGCCTTATCCTGTTTTTACTTTTATATTACAATTTTTCTTTTTCTTTCTCTGTTGTAGTTGTATACTGTTATTCTCCCATCTGTGCTATCTTTCTGGAATATTCTGTCCTGTAGTTCACTGTAAAAAGCTTTCTGTTTTAACAGTAGAATGATTCAGATTTTGTAGTTTAAGTTTTTGTTATGTTTTTGTTTGTATTCTTTGTCAGTTATTTGTTGTGTATTATATTTCTCTTAAATGAGTTCAGCTTTGTGTATGATATCTCTTATGTTGTTTGTTTAGGATTGTAAATGCTATTACTGACACTGGCAGCTCAGAACTCACATCTGTAACAAAGCTCATTCAAAATGTGGCTGTCTGTGATCCTGGGTTTCATAAAAAGGGTCTTAGACCCACCTTACATACCTGCTCAGCAAATGAACAAATAAGTAAACAACTGGTATCTGACATGACTATGAACTCTGTTGTTTTAGATGAATCATAACAAAACCCTATAGACAGTTATCTGTTTTTTTTTTTTTGCTTTAGAGCACAGTTAGCTATTTTGCGCAAATGAAACAAAGGGATGATATAATTTTCTGATGTCCAGGTGCCATAGCTTATTCTAATAATTATGATAAACATACATATCTACACATGTATACATACTTTTTAAGCAGTCTTCTAAAACTAGTGTACTTATTTTATTTTTGAGGCTAGAGTTTAAGAATAGGCAAATACATGCTGGGATAAATCAGGGAAATTTATTGCAACTGCTATATATCTCTGATACTCAACCATATGTTTTCTATTATCACAGCACAACACATATATAATGCATGATATAGTTCAGACATGAACAAATTATGCACATAAAAGTAAAATATGCGTACAACAAACTAACACAATATGAAAAGAAGAAAATGAGACTAAAGGAAAAAATATCTAGTCCAGCATGTAATGCTGCCATCTGTCCAGAAGATGGAGCCAAAATGTCATATAAAGAAGAGACGGCAACACAGAAAGCAAAAGCTCTATGTTAATGGTTTTCTAGTAAAGTACTCCATGATATATATACCTTTATGCTCTCATCAAATAATAGGTATGTTGTCTGTGGAAAGAATACAATTAAATTTAAGTAGAAAGAAAAATGATGTAATAAATGAAGAGTTAGGGAAAGAAAAATCACTGCAAGCTGGAAAGGTAGCCAGAAAAAGTAAGAGAGAAACTGAAAGAGAATGTTCTTTATTTAGTCGTTAGTTTTATCATTTCTTTCTTGAAGCTTTCTCAAGATCACTGCTCTCAATCACTTTTCAGCAAGTAATAAAGGGTACCAAGAAAACTGGAAATTGTGGCACAGACATTCACAGGTGTTATCACTCTTAATGCACAGTGTACCAGTTTGGAAATAAACCACATTTAATACTATAATAGTATATTTTGCATAATATGAGTATGTTACATGGTTGTGTGCTGAGGTTCGAAATAATCTATACATGTTTCATTGTTGGAGTGCATTAATGCCTGCAGTGCAAAAGCCACAGATGACTATGCATTCTGTTGTTATCTGCAATTCTCTGATAATGTACCATGCAAAGTACTTTTTTTAACATGGATGTTTGTGTGGTTTTCTTGCAATAATTATAGAAAGATAAAATATGTAAGCTTAGTCTTAGATGTTCAGTAATAACTATTCAAATGCATTGCTTCTTTACTGATTTACACAAATAAGACAGCAATTCAGGTCACCATAGCCTTCAATATGAGTGTGTGTTGTAATTACACTTGATTTACAATAAATAAGGATATGTAGTTCCTCGACTGCAGTATAGCTGGAGGTTTAGCACTCTAGGTAATGATCAATAACTGCACTGCTACTTTGCTTTTTTGATGGTTGAATCCCACAGCAATTCTTTAATCTATGTAATGTCCAGTTTGGTGTTTGTTAAACACTTATGCATGTTTGTTACTGTTAACCTATGTAAGATAAACAAATTGTTGCAGTAGATGATTATTTTATGTCATGGATGACTAGGCCTTTGTTATCTGCATTTTTTTGAGATGGCTCCATACCAGTTTTGCTCTTACCATGGATATCTTTGGATTCCCTTGCAACTTATACTGAAAAACAAAATATGTAAGCTCAGCATTAAATGCTAATTAATAAATATTCACATGCATACTTTTAGTTTGTGTTAGAAAAATATGTGAAAATTACAGGGGGGCATGCATACCATTTCAATGAGTGCTGTAATCACACTTGATTTACAGCAAGTCTGGATATCTGCACCCTTGACTATGACATAGCTGAAGGGTTACCACTGTAAGTAATGAAAGCAATATAACATTGTTTGCGTTTTGGAGTTCAAATCCCACATCATACATTTAATTTTAATAATGCCCTGATTTGAGTTTGCTTGACATTTAAGCATGTTTCCTTATTCACAACTTATGTAAGGTACTCTTCTCCGTTGTATTACCGTACCACTTATTTTGTGGATAGTAACATTTTTCATCCACATCCCTAATTTGTAGAATAATAATGATTTTGTGATGTTGAATGATACCACCATCAGTCACACAACACGGGTCAGAATATACCAGTTATTTTTATTACATGCCAGAAATCTACATATCCCAAACATCCCTCTGTGTCTCACATCATTCTATGTATATGTCTGTATATAAAAAAATTATACCGATCTAGATTCATATTTATACATATACATATATCTCTCTTTCTCTTCCTCTCTCTCTATATATATATAAATATATGTATATACTTATATGTGTATATGTATCTGCATGCATATGTATATAAAAATGGAGAGAGATATTCAGAGATATCATTATAGATAGATTTCTATATGAATGTACTTATATAATCACGAACACAAGCACACACTTACATAACTTTGTGTATGTTTATATTTGATTTTGCATATCTCTTTGTAAATATGTCAATATATCAAACTTTTCAAACAGTATACATCTACAATAGCATTAATATTTATATTTGTGTATAAAAGTGTTCACTTATACAGCATTTGTCAATTATGTGCTGTATGTTACATGGCAGTACTTACAAATCACATATATTTTGGTGGCATATGCTAACATCGTAAAGCTCATCCTTCAATGCTTATAGGTTCATAGATTCATAGGTGATTAATAGGCTAATGGCTTAAGAGCCCTTAACAAGCCTAGATTTTATTATCTGAATGTTACCTGATTTTCAATCCCTAAGGGCTAGAGGATGGCTTATGGATGTGCTTACGTCTTTGATTATTTTACATACTGCCTCTGTCCATAATGAACATTCGCACCACCCCTGGAGTGAATTTATGATTCCCTATCCATTGATCCAAACTGCATTTGAAGGGGGTCAAGGAAGAGCTCTGCTTTATATAGGAAGCCTATTCCAGAGAAGGGGTAATCTCTGAGACATATCTATCTCGTAATAAACAACTGAAAACTAACCAGCAAAAAATAAATAAGATAAACTAGCGATGCCAGGTATTAGTAACTTTTAATAAAAAATATTTGAGACTTGTTGCTCTTATTTAAACAGACATCATCAAAAATAGTTCACAGAACAGTAAAAATGTTTAAATATACTTCATATAAAATCACATGACCTGAATGCCCAATGAATCAATTGATTTTTTTAAATCCCATATACCAAATATATACGTAAATGGTGAAAAACAATATAACACTAAAAATACTATTAACCACATACAATTCATATTATCTGAATGTTTAATAAGCTCTCAGTTTTAATAAACTGGTAAGATTGATATCATTTCAATAAGACCGGGTGGTGCTGCGGCATTTAATTTCATGTGCCACCACATTTCTTTCTCTTCAAGTATTATGCTCCATGAACCACCCCTCGGATTACGTTCCACTTTTTCCAAATATGGACAATAAAAAATGGCAAGATAAATTTTAATGTGTTTATATAATGTGTTAGTATTTATTTTCCTTTTTATTACGTAAGTATCCATGTAAATTCTTTCCTTCAATTTACACTCCATTTTTCTCACATAAAATGCAGGACATCCATGACAGACTACTATGTAAACAACTCCGTGCGTATTACAGTTAAATTTACCTGAAGTTGTAATAGTCTGTTTTACCACCAATAATGACTGTCCTACATGTATGTATGTGCTTTTAATGACTACAACAACCACATCTGTGCATACTCTGCAGTGTACTATTTTTATTATTGTCTCAGAAATTTTGAAAGATATTTTTAAAACTCTTAACTCTCTTATATATAATCTGGAGGTTTTGACCCAACTTATTTACTATATCAGAATTAATACGTATTGATTAATTGCCAGTATTTATTTATGATATCACAAATCGTCTTACTATCCAATGAATAAGTATAACAAAAGATGTATTGTACTTTGTATTTGAATTCATTTAACATTGTTGCCACTTATAATATTATTAGTGTTTTCAATAGTTTTATTGTCATCTTTTTTATTTATCTCATGAAAAATATTTAGTTCTACATTTGGTCTGTGAGCCAACAATGGGGTATAAAACCTATGTTCTCTCTTTAAAATAACTTCTTCCATAATTGAAATAGTTAGATGTAAAGGATAGCTGCTATTAAGGAACATATCCCTTATTAGTTGGCATTTCCTTTTTGAAATCACCAAACAACATAACCATCCTAGCTGCCCTCACCATTTGTCCTTTTATAACTTCATGTTTTTGGTGTATAAGATGGCACTAATGTAAAAAGGAATTAGAATATATAGGCTTTCTATATACTCATGAAATTAAGGTGTTTGGAGTATGTTCTTTTTTAATCAATACATCTAAATATGGTATTGAATGTTTATCCACAGTGTATGTGAATTTTAAAAATATTATAGTCTGAATTATGTACTCAATAAATTCTGAGATATTCTCTCTTTTATCAACCCACATAATAAGAATGTCGTCCAGGTATCGTGTATATAAACACCATGATGAAACATATTTGGTGTTATATTTTCCCATCCCGTCATGACTTTGTTGGAGTTGAAGGGACTGTAAACTGCTCCCATAGCTACACCTTTTTCATTTTCTTTTTGCTCATTGTTTATTTATTTACTTAACACCTTTATTGAATTATCAATTGTGACATAGGCAAATTTACATTTACATAAAAGTAATCAAAATGTATTAACAAATTCACATTTACAGACATTATACTTTACATATATTCCTCTATATCATATAACCACAGCAACATTATGTAAATTAATTACTGTCCCCCTTTTTTAAAAAAAAAATCTTTATTAAACCATCAGTAATGACGCAGGCAATCATACGGTTTACTATGGTAAGGTCGAACCAGACCCCCATCGAATGATGGGATTGTTGACTCATGTCTGCAAAAACGATAATGTCAAATTATGACATTGTCAAAATACGACTTGACTTTGACCTCGAAACGGGCTTTAACATGGGTCAAGATAGGGGCGAGATTCATACCTCAACAATGTTGAGTTCGACATTCTTGCCATTCGACCTCTGAACTTTGACCCTATCATAGTAAACCAATCATACATTTATATAAATGAAAACAATCCACACCAACATGATCCTTTCTCTTGATAAAAGTATATAAAATACTACAATTGTATAACAGCAGCCCTTACAGCAGTGGAAAACTGAAATTTAAAACTCTTAAGCAAGTGCAAGAAAAATAAATACCACAGAAATATTTGAGAATGCAGTGAGGACAAGCAATACATCAGCAAAATAATACTTAATTTTGTTTTACTTGCCAAAGTTGGCTTTAGATGCAAGCAAAATCTTTCAAACCTAATGTGCATCTGGCACTAACCTTGTTTAATATCAATGTAAAATGTGCACAGTGCTGATCACATCAGTCTTCTGATGTAGCATTGGGGCTGTCTCACGTCTTATCCAAGTCATCTTGTACTTCATTATGCATGAGTAAACAGGGACACATCATACATCATGCTTAAAGTGTGAAAGTGTGTAGTCACAGATAAAAAAAAATGTTTGAATTCCATTAACTTTTTTTGCATAGCACAGAAAAAATAGCTAGGGAGGTTGGGTTCTTGACTCTGGTGTGAGCATTAGTAAATGCCATAGGTTTCCACTAGTTCATAGCCAGTTATCCTAGTGTGTGTTATACAGCTGCACCCTAAAATTAATGACCGTCTATGTAAACTTTTACCTTGGCTTATATGACACTGCTTGATAACATGGTTTTCTTATTCTGCATTTTGAACATAGTTAATGTAACATAAAATGCAGTCTGACTTAAAGACACTGAATCCTTGTTATTAAGTAACAGTTCTTATCATTTTATTCCTGCAGATGCTGATGAAGGTGTTCATAACCATACAGTTTGTGTTGATAGGATGCACAAACCTGGGGATCAGCAACAGGAGATCAGTATGCATTATCTTCAGCCTTCCCCCCAGCAGGACCATTAGCATGTCTCTATCTCCTGTATGGGAATTTTATTCAGATGGCTTCCTTGCATGCAAATTTGATGGCAAACTTCCCATAATTAATCCACACAGTATATCTTTTAAGTGTTAAAGGAGGGTGTATATATTTTACTGAGCAAATTACATTCAACTTGTAATGGCTTATTTTGAGATTAGATGATGTTTGCTGTCACAACCAAAATGATAATCATCTGTGTTATACTTGTACAGTGTTTCAGTAATTTATATTTTGTAAATAAGTTATGTGTGCTTGCTGTATATGTGTGTGCTGCTCACAATATGGAATATAGCATTTACTGTTCCCATTTTCTTAACAGCATGCCATAAGCACCTTGCATGTATGGAAGTAGTTAGCTTACTTCATGACATGTATGTCCTGCCTCATCATTGATTATGGGCTGTCTGCTGTGTGACAGTATCAGTAGTGTTAGCAGAGTTGTACTGCTGTGCATTACTTGAGTTCCTTGTTTTCTACTTTACCTACATAATTGCACCTTAGTGTGTTAAATGGCTATCTTCATTGTGTTGTGCTAGTGAGGCTATGCATTTTATTTATTTACATTTGTCTGCAAGGATAGTGCACTGATGTCAGTGGACCAGTTGCAGGCATAGCCTGGGTGAACTTATGACAACTGTGAGTATATCCTTTTTTCAATATTGCATCTGTGTATATCAGTGTAATATTCCTTTGTTCAGTGACACATAAATGATTTGACATCAAACATTATGTACATACAGCATGGCTAGGCCATGCTGTCTTTTGAAGTGGTAATATGTATAGATGTGACACATACATTCAGTTTCCATTCTGATGAGAGTAGGTTGTGATATGATCTGTTACCCATGAAGCACATTTAAACTGTTTTACATAATATCTGAAACTTATCTCCACATGTATTAGACATTTCACTTATCACTGTTTTATTACTCTGTGTTACTGCTATAGTGACAGTTCAACATATATGTGTGAAGTAATCATTGTAGTCAGATCCTCTACGTATAGATTCATAGATTGTTACTCTGTTAAAGACACAGTGTCCCCTTCTAAGCCTGGCCACGTTTTTCCAAAAGAATAACGATGTCCTGTATCTGAATGGGGCCTTGGGGATCAGGCATTTATAAGTTAGCTCTGTCCATAAGGGATATGGGTGCTAAGCCCAGTGTAAATTTTCTGTTCCCCATTCACTGGTCTAAGTTGTGCTTAAACTGAGTAATAGACAAACTCAGCTTCATATGGATGGGAAGTCTGTTCCATAAGAGAGGCAGTCTCTGGGACATATATCTGTCTCTCCAGCATGTTATGTTTAAGTCACAATCAAAAATTCAGGTCCCTAGATCATATATTTTTGGTACTCTTTGACTTACGAGTATGTAGGAAATTCATAAGTGTGGGACTTGCGGATGCCTTGTAAGCCAGGCATAGATCACCCTTCTATAGGAGATTGAGTAGAGGGAAAGGGCTTTAAGGTGCTCTGCATAGGGCAAGTCTGCTACACCTTGAATTCTTTTTTAAGGAACCTTTGAGGTTGCTCTAGTTGCTGTATATGCCTGGTCAGGTACATACCAAACGGAATATTGTACTCTATGACTGGTTTGATAAAGGTGGAGTACAGTAGGATAATGACCTCTTTGGACCTAGATGCCATGCCCTTACTTATAAGTTGCACAACATAAAAGGATCTACTTGCCAGTGTGGCCATGTGGTATCGAAGGTAAGACTACTGTCTACTTGCGTACCCAGATTCCTGACCACTGAGTCAACTTTCAGGGGCATATTATCAGCACAGAAATTTGTTGAGATGGTTGACTTCCCAAATTGTACAGTTATGCAGTTCTTGGCAATGAGTTGGCACCATTTGTTAGTCAAAGATAGAGCTTCTTGAAGAATGCTAGTATCTGCAGGGAAATTGATAATAACTCCCAGCTTGCAATCATCTGCAAACTTAGTCAGCCTTAAACCTTCATCATTTACTTTCACTTCAGAGAAATAGATGCCAAAAAGGAGTGGGCCCAATATGTAGCCCTGGGTGATTCCACTAGTAACTGGCCTCTTGGTGGAGGTGGCCTCACCTATTTTGACCTCATGGGTCCTGTCAATAAACTAGTTGGCTATACAGTGGATGATAAAAGGGTTTATACCTAAATTAGTGAGCTTATCTGCAATGTCTGAGTGGAGTATTGTATCAAAAGCCTTGGCCAGTTCACAGTAAGCTGTGTGCACAGTTTTACCTTTATCCAATGCTTTGGTAACCCTCTCAAAAATGTCCATCAGATTTAACAGGCATGACCTTCCTTCAACAAAGCTGAACTGTGATGGATCCAGCATTTGCAGGTTAACTATGTCCTCATTATTCATGTCCATGATGATTCTTTCTATGGCCTTATGGATGAGCCTGGTAAAGCTTACGGGCCTGCAGTTACCCAGATCAGTGGCTGGACCTCCTTTGTGCAAGGGAATAACAGAGGCAGAAGAATACAGCCAGTACACAAGTAAATCCAGTGACTACAAAAATAAAAGCAAATAGGTAAAATAGAAGTCACTGGAACCACAAACAGATAGTAATGAAGAGGTTTTTTAGACTCAAACAAATGTTAAAACTGCTTAGACTCAAACAACTTTTAAAACCACTAGACTCAAACAACTTTTAAAACTGGTTAGACTCAAACAACTTTTAGAACCACTTAAACTCAAACAACTTTTTAAACTGCAGGACTGAAACAACTTTTAAAACCACTTAGACTCAAACACCTTTTAAAACTGCAGACTCAAACAAACTTTTAAAACTGTGGTTTTAAAAATTGAATCTAATAAACCTCTTCATTGCCAAGTGCTCGTGGTTCCGGTGACTTCTATTTTACTTGCTTGTGCAGGGGAATGACTGTAGCCATCTTCCATTCCTTGGGCATAAAACCTGAGTGAAGGCTTCAGTGATTCAAGTGGACCAGAGCAGTCATGTTTCATGCTATTCATTAAGCATCCTGGGATATTATTGGGGCCCATCAATGCAGTGTTTTTGGGCTTGGAAAATGCATTGATGACCTGTTCCCTAGTAATGGTTGGGAGGATTGTGGTATATGGTAATGGACTATCAGGAGGGGAGTAGAGGGAGGAATTTGAGCTGAACCAATCAGCCAAAAGGTTGGCAATAGGCTCTGATTCAGTGTGGGTGATGCCATTTACAACACGTTCTGCTCATTGTTGTGTACTCCCTCTGAGGACATAGCTGCAGAAAGCTATGTGGCTGTCCTTTGCCTGAGAAGCTATTTTCTTCAAATTTAGTCTTTGAAGTATTAATTAGCCCTCTTAGCTTCCTGTTTAGATTGGTCAGGGGATGTTTAGTATGTATGGTTTTGTTACTCCTACGCTTGGCTAAGATTTTTTTTTTGTTGTACATCCAATTGATACTGTGATTCCACCAGGGTGCCTTGCCTTTTGAGTTTGTCTTATTCTTAATATGAATGGGCACAGCTCACTCTTTACAACTATCAATATGGCTGTAAAAAGAGTTTGTAAATAGCTCAGTGTATTCTATGGTGTTAACTGGGTTTGGGGGTGCATGGAATTTAGTGAAGGTGTCACTTAGTAGACAGAGGGCTCAGTGTATTTTATAATGTTTACTGGGTTTGGGGTACATGGAATTTAGTGAAGGTGTCACTTAGTAGATAGAGGTTAGCCTTGAAATAGTTCCAAAAGGTTTTTGGTTTTGCTGGATCCCTGGATTTAATTTTTATTTCAAGTAATACTGCCTTATAGTCAGATCTGATGAGCAAAAACAGATGTTTGTACTCCTGGTAAGAGAATGAACCAACTGTTCCAGGATGTTGGTGCTAACAAAGTTTAGGAAACACTGGGCTTGTGCATTAGAAGTGGTATAGGATTCCTTATCTATAGAGGGATAGTTGAGATCCTCCATGAATATCATATTGGGTTGAATGATGAGGGACTCTAGTACACTGAGATAGGTAGTATGGGTTTCCTGTGACATGGAGGGGGAACCTATATGTTGCAAGGATATGGTACAACACCCTGTTTATGGTGAGTTGCACATATATGAATTCCAGTGGGCCATACACTTTAACTAGTCTGAATGTGAGGTTGTTTTAATACAGACTGAGAGTCCTCCACCTTTAGCTCCCCATGTGCAGTAGCTGGTCTAAAGGTGTGAAAGTCATTATAACCTTGCATTTCTGATGTACTCTTCATGTCTTTTAACCAGAGCAGCTATTGATTACCTGCAATGCTTCTCACAACCTGCACCAAGTGATGTGCCATATTTGTAATGGTACTGGGTCCACTCCATTTTGGCATCTATTTATTGCTGTAGATGTGCATTATTCCTGCATATGTAACAAAATGACCCTGGGATATGAACAAGTATGAATCTAGAGAGACACGAATCCACAAGAGAATCCAGCCGAAAACCACAGAACCAGTCCAAATACTGTCAAACTCAATTCATTAAATCCACACAAAAAAAGTACTTTTTGTGTGGATTTAAATTGATTTTGCCAACATTTGTAGTGGTTCTGTGGTAACTCCTGTATATGTGTGTTGTGGAAACATAGCACATGCTCTTACCAATAACGACATGATTCCACGTAACAACAGATATTACCCCGATTTCCTTTGTGCTTTATTCCAGTTGATGTCAGTGTGTAATTTGGTTTAACATTTTAATAGGCATGCTCAGTCATTCATGTGAGTCTACTTAGATTATTGCTTTATATGTGTTGTCATGGTGTCATTGCTGCATATGTCCTTATGTCAGCATGTGATGAGTATATATTTCTACCTTTTCTTCTGCATTAATAAATCAACGTGCTACATTCTTATAGGAAAGTAGTATTAAGTAAATAATCATTACACACATCCTGTATAGGAAATGTTGATGTTGTTTAATTGCACATATCATATTCTATTTACTTATGTTCACATATCAACTAATTATAGTCATTACATGGTGCAGATGCCATTGTTCAGTAATGTTTGCATACCTTCCTACATGTAACTACATATTATAATGCAGTAGTACACCATGGGTTGTACAAATCCTTGCCTTGTGAATTATATACTGATGGATTATGATATGGATGTGCGTGCATCCTCCTTTACAGGACATTTTGTATACTTCTCTGACATATAGCAAGATGTATATTACTGTTAATACACCTTTTAACCACTTAATATTAGTAATTCCTTTTCTTAAATGTTTTTTGATGTCTGTTATGGAATATACAATTATTAATTATGTATTTAATTTTATATTTTATATATTTATATACAATTACATAATTATTAGTTTTTCATATACATATATACGGAGTAACATAACACCAGCAAGTGGTTTTATATAATAGTCACTATATTTATATATATATATACATAGTAAGCTTTATAGGTGATGTAAACAAGATTGGATAGGCTTACATGTATATATACATTTTTTGTTCATAGGACAGTTGGTTCATTATTTAACTATATATTTCATTAGGGGTTTTAACATTGATTTTTGCCCACATTCAATATATTTATTGTTGTTTTTAACACAGTTTTTTAAATTGGTTTGAACTGTATGTACTGTAATAGGTGTTTTATATATCCTAAGTATTTATTTATTTGATTAATTACAAATTATATTGATGGTTGTTCAAATGTTCACTATTTATTAATCTATTAATATACATGTATTACAATTTGTGAATTGTGGTTCCCATGTCATTTTTTATTAGTTATACACAGCAGTTAGTAAATTATCTAGGAATAATTGAATTTTATAATATTAATTAAGTAATTAAGTAATTATTGTATTAGATAGTGTATATATATTGTAGTTTCAATCTTAATTCATCGTTATGCTGTTTCTGTGTTCTGTGTTGGTGTGGAGATTAAAGTGTTTGGTGTTTGAAAAAGATGTCTCAAAGCTCTATTCTGTTACATTTTCTATACTCATTTTATTACTAGCAGGCTTTCTTTTATAACGTTGATAGTGGCAGACACTGCACTGTCACATGACATACATGATGTGTATTTCTACATAAGGATTCAGGGATATTGTTTAACAATTTCATTCAGTTATGAGAATGCATTATGCCTGACATGGATGTATTACAAAAGTGTCATCCATAACAATCTAACTTATATAACAGACAAGTTTGCAATATGTTAGGATTGGATGTCTTGCACATTTTTAACATAAGCACTAAATATGGGTTAATTATCCCCTTAATAACACATCACACACATAAGACTTAAATACTATACAGGATGTATGAATTGTTTATACTGTTAAATGTGCTTCTGTTTTAGTTTTACTGTTAGTGCTCTTGTTGGAATATGTAGCTGAGACTGATAGTACAGAGGTTAAGGCACAGGATTACCAACTGATAGATCTGGGGTCAAAACATGGTTGGGGCGCAACTTGGCAGCAGCAGTATCTGCACAGAAGAAAGGCCTCATAATTTACTTCCATAATATGCCTGTAGAGCCCTATAGTGGCTTAACCATACAGTCACCGTGAACTGATTTCAACTTAAGGGTATCTAACTTACTTACTTAAGGAATATGCATGGGGGTCTATATCAGAAGTGCGAACTTTCAAGAGTTCGAGTCTTATATAGTTGACACCATATGAGCGAACTTTTGAAAGCTCGCAAGTTTCAATGGAGATCGTTGTAGGGAATATTTCCCTTTACTTCACTGTAGTGCGATCTTGGAGTTGGTATATTTAAGTAGCGAGGGGTGTGTGGGGTGCAGGGGGGGTCTTACCTCCCTGCTCAGAGCGTTCAGGTAGATTTTTTTGTGTTTGTTTAGTTTTATTATATGTTTAATGTTTTAGAACTTCGCTCATATGGTGTTGATCATATGAGCATTGAAGTTTTAAAACTTCAAGCATATAATATAGACCCTATGCAAGGATGTGCAGCTACTATCGTGTTACAGAGTGCAGGACATGTGCTAGTCCATCCATCGACCGAAGAAGAAGATGACATGCCCAACCATTTCTGGCAGAGTCTAACACTGACAACCAGGCTGACAAGAGGACAATGATGAGGGATTAGAACCAGCAAGTGCATTATTCCTGCAGACTGACAATGACAATGTAATCCACCGCACCAGATCGGAGTGAACTAATTCATGATGTTGTCACCAACATCTTTTAGACTTAGATAAGGGAAAATGATGGGTATGTTCTTCCAGGAGATTGCACAATAGATCATTTCAGACATTTGACCCCATCAAGGAAGGCCCTCAAGAATGTAAATATTGTCTGTGTGATCTAATCATGTAATGCTGCCACCATGGGGTGTTCCTAGTCAGCTATCTTTCATTATTAAGCACACATTTGTTCACACATCCCATACTGCAGTTAGGTGTTTAAGGTGTGCATTGTGATGCATACTTCACAATTCAGCTCTTATGACACTATATATTATCACTGCATTATGACACATGTTAAAATATGTCAAGGCCGTTATCTCCAGTCTGTCACATTCCTGCAGAAACAAGCAGCCGATAATGGTATCACATGCAGGCACACATCTAAGTATCTATATAAAGTAAGATTAAGCTAACAAAACAGTAACTTATAAAAGCAATGTATCTGAACATAACCGTAACTGCATTACTAAAACAGCGTCACAAATTGCCTCACAGTCTGAAAAGAGCTTAGTCCAGAACTAAACTATAATTGACCTTAGGGACAACCAGCTTATGAAAATATAAGTAGTACATGAAAAGCCCTACTCAGCAGACAACTTATATGGTAACATTTCACTGAACTGAATACGAAGCAAGTTAAGTAGCCATTATCTCCAGAACAGTGCCGTCCATAAAAAGCAAACAAGCATGATGAGCTGGGATCGTGTCCTGCGCCCTTTGAGCAGCATGTCATCCTAGAGAAGTGCCACCCAGCAAAATGTCCTGTGCCCTTGAGCAGTATGTCATCCTAGAGAAGTGCCACCCAGCAAAATGTCCTGTGCCCTTGAGCAGTATGTCATCCTAGAGAAGTGCCACCCAGCAAAATGTCCTGTGCCCTTGAGCAGTATGTCATCCTAGAGAAGTGCCACCCAGCAAAATGTCCTGTGCCCTTGAGCAGTATGTCATCCTAGAGAAGTGCCACCCAGCAAACTGGGGAAATCATCATAGCCCAGTTGACTGTATATGGATGCCGAAGGATAAACTAAAAAATAACTTTTGGATATACCCTTTGACGCAAAAACCAAAAGAATGTACAAATGAACTTTTAATTCTGACAAATCATACACATAACTTACACTATATTTTAAACAGCTATACCTAACAGCCACAGTAAATTCAAAATGTTACATATTTTAGCAGTATACTCATTTAAAAGTTTTATCTCATGATATAAGCAAATGAGTAAACTGACCACATGAACACTGAAAAGCTAATAAATTTAGAAGATTAATTAGCAGTTAATTTTATAGTAATTTACTAAGCATTTAATGACACATTATTTAAATCTGTATTATCTCCTGCTAACCCTTAAATGGCAATACAAATGTGTCACTTTGACACAAAAGGTATCATGTAACAGGTTAACTTCTTTTATATGTGAGTTGAGGGGTGATATTGCTACAGTCTTGTTCTCTCTATTTCTGTCCTAACACATGTGCATTTTATTTTTATTCATTATTCATTTATTTATATTTGTTGACCAGGATAGTCCGACTGGATATATGTCCATTTTCAGCGGAGACACGGGGAGAAAAGCTTCAAGATAATAATACACATCGAACATTTAGTAAATGCTAGTTTCAAGCAGATTACAGTCATAAGCAATACCAGCATTTAGCACATATAGTACTAATTTATTATAAAACACTTTGCAAAACATAATATTATTTTCAAAGTTATATATACATATAATTACATTCAGGTTTCAGATACATTGAGCAGCAGTTATACAATTGACCCTTCCTGAAATGGTGTGGTAGAAAAAAGTTAGAAGTAGTTGAAGGTAAGGCACCTAAGTAATAGACAGGTCACTAGTCAAGGTTAGTGCAAGGACATAACCAATGAGTTTTAAAGTATTTCTTGGGTTTATTTTTGAATTCAGTTAATGAGGGTTCTAGAGTCAAACCAGCTGGGAGTCTGTTCCATGTTTTTCCAACAGAGTTGGCAAACAGAGAGTCCGCAGCTGAGTAGTTGGATTTGTCTGTTTGAACTAGCAGTCTAGTGGATGATCGCAGTGGCCGGGTGCTGGTGTAGGGGCTAATAATATTTTTTAGTGCAGGTGCGTTTTCTGGTTGGTAAAGGACTTTATGTGCCACTATTAGCTGGTTGAACTGCAGTAGGCTAAGCAGTTCAATCCATCCTAGGCGGTTTAGGTTGTGACAGTGGTGTGTCCGGTAGGCTGTGCCAGTAGCAAATCTGGCAATGTGGTTATAGCAGGATGAGAGTTTATTAAGATCTCTTTTGTTTAAGTTGGAGAATAGAGGTGAAGCGTAGAGAAGAGTTGATAGTAGATGGGAATGGGCAGTTGCATTTCTAGCAAGTAGGGTAAGGAAAGGTTTGCTTCTGTAAAGAGAGCCAAGTTTTTTTATTAATGGTTTTGATAGTTTGATTGATATCTGCATCAAGCTTCAGGTTATCAACTATGACACCCAGTAGTTTAGTTTGGGCTTCTGGGGAGATGATAGTGCCATTGTTAGTGGTTATGTTGAAGGATGGCAGGGGGTCCTGCATGTGGGGGAGAAGAGGAGCAGCTTAGTTTTGTTGGGGTTTAGGATTAGATGTTGATTGGAGAGCCATTTTTCCACTGCATTGAAGGTATTTTGGGTTAAAGTGAATAAAGTAGCTGGAGAGGTGTCAGAACAAATCAAGGGGAATTCATCCTCATATTGAATGCAGGTAGCATCTGGTATGACTGAATGAAGGTCGTTGATAAAGATGGAGAAAAGAAGGGATCCTAGTATCGAGCCCTGGGGGACTTCTAATGTGATGGGTAGGTGAGATGATAGCTTGTCCTGCCATAGGACTGCCTGTTGCCTGTCCTGCAGGTAGGATTGAAACCACTGGAGTGCATGGTTGTTTAAGGAGAAGGCCTTCAAGGTATTTATAAGCATTTTATGGTCAAACATGTCAAAAGCCTTGGATAGATTTAGAAAGAGTGCTGAGAATAGTTTGTTATTATTGCGGTTGTGGTTAATGACATTAGAGAAAGAGAGGAGGGCAAACGTAGTACTGTGGTGTGGCTTAAAGCCATGTGGAAAGTTGGACAACAGCTTGTACTGTGTGAGGTAGTGCATGAGCTGTATGTGTACACACTTCTCCATAATTTTAGCTAGAGGTGACAGAATAGCTATGGGTCTAAAGTTTGACAGCTCAGTGGAACTGCCTCTTTATGGAGAGGTATGACATGGGAGATTTTCCATATAGTGGGTACAGTAGCTATAAGATTGAGATGGGATATGCTATGGTGTCAGCAGCCTTTTGCAGATAGTCTGCTGAGAGGAGGTCAGCAGGCAGGGTGGTGGGTCTTAGTTTCTTAAGTAGGGCATGAATAAGTTGAGTAGGAACAGGTTGGAAGCTGAAATATGTTTGTGTACTGGGTGTGGCTGCATTAGAATTAGAGCCATTGGGAGAGAGTTGGCTGGCTAGAGACTAGATAGTCTCTGTGAAGAAGCTGTTGAAGTTATTAACAATATCTACTGGGGATTTTTGTTGGGAAGATGAGGGGGGTGGAGTGGTGGTTTGGCCTGGGTGGTGTAGTTTGCCCAGGACTTTTGAGGTTTGTTTTGGTGTTTTGCAGTGGATGGTAGTAGTGGTTCTTTTTGTCCAAGATTATGGATTTTTTGGTGTCATTCCTTAGCTGTCTGAATCTTAGTTGATCAAATGGGGCTTTTGTTTTTTGGTAGGTGGCCCTTGCTTTGTTTCTGAGTGAAATTTTGGTTTTGGTATCTTTAGAAAGCCATGGTGCAGTATTAACTTTGGTTCTAATAGAGCAGCTGGGAACATGGGAGTTAAGAATAGCGAGGAATTTGGTGTTAAAGTATGCTACTGCTTCATCTAGGCTGAGACTTTTTAGTACTGACTAGTTGCATGCCTTAAGTTCATTTTGAAACTTGGTGAGAATAAAATTATTTTTGTTTCTTAATGTGCTATACATGGGTTGGTAGGAGCAGTCTACTTTTAGCTTTATAACATAGATGAGACAGTGGTCACTTAGGTCATCAGGCAAAGTGCCTGATTTATAGGATTGAAGATGGGTATTGATGAGTATCCAGTCTAGGGTACTTTCCTTGTTATTGGGTTTTCCTGACCTGGTGAGGGAGGTTATGATTTGAGTAAATCCATAGAGGTTTATGTGGGTTGTGGGGATTTCACAAGAGCAAGTGTTCCAGTCAATGTTGAAATCCCCATGAAAAATTGTTTCTTGGGGGTAGTTATTGGATAACCAATATAAGAAGTCTTCTAAGGTTTCTGTGTTCCTCCCTGGGGGAATGTAAACATAGACAATGTCTACATTTTTGTTTTTCTTAATTTGTAGTTTTGAGATAAGAATTTCAGCATTATTGAACTGGGGTGGTTGTTGGGTGTCTATTCTGACAGATAGGTTGGACTTGTAAAGTATGGCTACCCCACCACCCTTTCTGGTGGTACGGTCTAGTCGAAACATATTGTGCCCTGGTGGCAGAATCTCATGGTCCTTGGTGGCAGGCTTTAGCCAGGTTTCTGAATTAACAGCTAAAAGGACATTCAGGTGCTGAGTTTTGTTATTTATGCTGCTAATGTTTAGATGGCAGGTCAGCAGTGAATTAGGAGGTCTATTTGTTGGAGCTATGGTGGTAGGGGATATAGTAGGGGGATTTGGGTCAACAGGTGGGGATGGACCAGGGTTTGGGTGGATGTCACCATCCTTTGTAAGGTTGTAGTGTATCCTGAGTATGAGTTTTAAGATTTTGAATAAAGTTTTGTACTAGTGTCTAGTTTTAGGACTAATGTAACTAAGTCTAGTAAGATGGTAGTATTTAGGGGTTAAGGAGGTAAGCGTGAGGGGAGTGAGTAAGGGTGCATTATTATCTGTTGTAGATGGAATGGATGTTTGCAATTTAGGGTAGTGGAAACCTGGGTGACCCTGACATTTGTAGGCGGTTAGGTGATATGGGATGAGTAACAGGGGTAGAAGTAGAGTTAATAAGACTATTTTGGGTGATAGCATACCTACTGAATGAGACTTGAAACTTAGGCAAAAGGATTAATAGAGTTAGCAGACTGGTGGTATCAGGTTAAGGGTGGTGCTGTTGAGTGACAAGTTGTTACTGATTGGTTTAAAAAAGTGGGGTGTGGTCTAGTACCAATAAATGTAGCAGCATCAGGGCCAGGAGGGATTTGGGGGCAGGGCGGGGTGCAAAGAGAGCCCAAGTGAAGCGAGGGCAAGCAGAGCAGGGATGAACCAATGCCTTTACTAAGTTGTAGCAGTTTAACCTGTTTGAGGTTTCAGCACTTTAATTTTACTTATGTTTAGCAGGAAAGACAAACCAACAGTATACAATTTTGAGGATTTTTACAAGGGTTACTTGTTCAAATGTCAGCTAAGTAAGTAAAACATTCAACAGGAAGTTTCCACCAATACATCTGTACTCTTATCTCTGAAAATAATACTAGTAGCAGAAATATGGAAAAAAGAAATGGTTGCAACAAATGACGTTATTCCTATACAGTATCTCATGAGTATAGCTAGAATAACTGAACCAGCATTATGTCACCATATTACAACTAAGATGAAGGAAGAAACACGCAAGTCCTGCTATACTTTTACAGAATGATTACTTCAATAAAAGTTATGTGGCATGTAAGCATAATATTAGTAAGAACCTAAAAGTAGAAGTAACATGAATTATAAAAAATAATATCACCTCAGACATACAGAAATTCAAACTGTGGTTAGACAGTGAAAGACTCTTGTCTGTTATCAAAAGTCTGTCCCAGTGGAAGAACAATAGAGACTCAAAAAATGTGAAAAGATGTCAGTACAGAGAGTGAAGGTAAACTGTTGGAAAACTCTAGTGTAATAATCAGTGCTAAACTGTTAGATAATTGGTGTAATCATCAGTGCTAAACTGTTAGAAAACTCTGGTGTAATAATCAGTGCTAAATTGTTAGAAACTCTAGTCTAATAATCAGTGCTAAACTGTTAGATAATTGGTGTAATCATCAGTATTAAACTGTTAGATAACTGGTGTAATAATCAGTGCTAAACTGTTAGATAATTGGTGTAACAATCAGTGATAAACTGTTAGATAATTGGTGTAATCGCCAGTGCTAAACTGTTAGATAATTGGTGTAATAATCAGTGATAAACTGTCAGATAATTGGTGTAATCATCAGTGCTAAACTGTTAGATAACTCTGGTGTAATAATCAGTGCTAAACTATTAGATAATTGGTGTAATCATCAGTGACAGACTGTTAGATAACTCTGGTGTAATAATCAGTGATAAACTGCTAGATAACTCTTGTGTAATAATCAGTGCTAAACTGTTAGAAAACTCTGGTGCAATAATCAGTGCTAAATTGTTAGATAACTGGTGTAATAATCAGTGATAAACTGTTAGATAACTCTGTTGTAATAATCGGTGATTAACTGCTAGATAATTGGTGTAATAATCAGTGCCAAACTGTTATAAAACTCTGGTGTAATACTCAGTGCAAGGCAGAGTGTTGTACAGAGACATACAAGTTTTAGCACAGAAACAGAGACAACAAGACTTCAAGAAGAAAGGCACTTAAGTGAGTATAGTACCTTAGCCTGCTCACCTGCTATTCTGAGCAGTCCCCAAGCCTGGCAGTCATTGAACCCAAAGCTGAGGACCAGAACAGAAAAAGAAACCTTCCAGGAGTTGAGGATCAACATGAAGATGTGTGCTGCAACTGCTACAGTTATAAGAACACACGCTTTGCTTCAGCACAATTATGAATGCAGCATTGACATTCACTTAGGATTCATCTGTACCCCTGTTACTTAAAAGACTGGCAGTACCACAGTTCTACCTCATTGGGATCTAACGATTATACATCCAACAGTTTGTGACTGGGACAACTGTACCAGTGTATACCTAATATGGTTAAAATCAATGTGTGCAAGGTCCAATGGTATAGTCTGTGATCTATTCCAGAAGAAGCTCTGATTTTGAAATAGAAATTGAAGAGAAGGTATAGACAGGATCTATATAATGTTTTTGCTGCCAATAGCAAACCTTTCAATACTCCCTACATAATGGGTGGTTCAGTGTCGTTTACTGCAGGAGATAAAGCAGTCTGGTTCCCTCTGATGCTGTTGATAATTACATGGTGGGTATCGCTTTCCTATGTGTGTTCCTTGCTTCACATACTTCACATCTTGACTTTTACTGGAATGGGTCAGTGATATGGTTTTATGATTCTTAAATCAGGATTTGGATCTACTAATCAGACTGAAATGATGGTCACAAATCTAAGTCGAAAGCAGGAAGTACATACTTGTTACACTCCCTGCATTTAAACAGAACATTTTTGATATGTTGAATGTGATGATACAGAGAGGCTATAAATATAAATGAAGGTACCAAGATGCATGATTGGTCTGGCCCACTTTAATGTCTGTAGAAAGAATAAAGATAAAAAAGAAGACTGGGGTAACAGGATTATATGAGACTGGCATTGTAAAGCTTAAATCTAAAATACCCCTTTATCAGCAAGAGAGAGGGAAAGAAAGCTAGACAATATGGCATCAGAAGATGTAGCTGAGTGCATATGGGAGGTAGTATAAATAAGCCAAGTAGTTGTGGCAGACAGACTGTTACAGTCTACTTCCATTGGTTGGGTTGGATCATGTGGCTGGAAGTATTACTGTAGACATGAGAAGATGAAAAAGTTGTGAGAGTTAGAAATGTTCATATGACAATTCATGACAAAAAGGAATCTAATCCGAAGTGAGAATGTGACCAAAGTGCAGATCTTCAATATGAGAAGTGAACCAGAGTATGACAGCAGTCTGGGAAAAGATGAATGTAAATATTAGAAGTCAACCAGAGTATGTCAGCTGTCTGAGACAAAATACATGTAATGTAAGGAGTAAATTAGAGTATGACAGCTGTCTGAGACAAGCTGCATATAATATGAGAAATCAGGTAGAGTATGACAGCTGTCTGAGACAATATGCATATGGTAGGCCGGGGCATGGATGATGAGGAAATGGTATAGTGGGATCTAGTTATCTTGCTGTTAGGTGTTTTGTAGTGCATAGACAGAAATGATACCAGCCTGGAAATTCTTAGTGTCATTGTCTTCAAAAAGAAAGAATAATGCCCAGAATAGCATAAATTTATAAAGCCACTATTTGAGGAAAGATTTATCACAGAATAGAACCAGGATTGACAGAAAGATAAAAACATGAATATGTACAGATGGAATAAGGGATGTAGCTAGACAGTTATTAGATTGAAAGTTGTGAAATACAGTGCAGGAAGAGAATTCTGCATGTTACATAATGTACTAAGAGTGATGAACAGCAACCAGTAAGACAAGAGAGAGAGGCTGTTTATATGGGAGTATTATAAAAGGTGCAACAGAAATCGAAAAGAACTGAAACTGAATAGTAGTGGACATAGGTCTGGCATGTTCCCAACAACTGAAGAAACTGTAGTAAGATGCAGAAATGATGGTAAAAGAAATAAAAGAGTATGAATCAGTAGCATACTGGTTGGATATAATATCATCAAAATGCACATGCGCAAATGGTTAAAAATATGTGTCACTCTCATCACACACAGTCTCTAAACTTCTACCAGTCAACATTATTAACAGTTTTAAATCAGACCTCTGACTGTGAAAATCAGCAACAGTCCAAGGATTTAACCAGAAGAATCAACTGCACTTTAGTTTTAGTTGCTAACTCAAAAGTAATCCAAGCCTGCTGTACATAGCGTGCTCTAACTCTACTTTTCATTATAATTCTTTCAGCATGTCAGCTCTGACATCTACTCTATATATAATGCATGCATATATTGTGTTTTGTCAGTCACTATGTATATAATGTCATGTATCTATGTGTTTACCCTCGGCTGAGACTGAATTAAGGCCAATGGGATCAGTGTTCTACCCCGGTTAACAAACTCAAAATAAATAAATAACTAATAAATAAAATAAAATAATACAAATATGAAGTATATATGCATGTATTTTTGATCCCCCCCCCCCGCTTGACATCCATCAAGCATCCCTTTTGAACTTGAGTCAATTCATTCCCTAGCAGTCAGGAATTCTCAGATTCACTAATGCAAGAACTCTCTAGAGGGGCTGGTATTGTTTTAATTACTTGGGAGATTGTGCTCTTGCTGGCAACTTAGCATGAGTTTATTTATGTAAGCCACTAACCCCACCCTTGGATATGGGGATGAGTTACCTTTATTACCACAGTGACTCACAATGCCCTCCCCCTGTGAATGTATGCCCCATACACTTGCCCAACTGCAATACCACCCATTCTCAGAGGGACTGTGGCAATGTGCTGCCAAATCTGCTTGTCCTCACCTGCTGGTGCTATCAACGGTCTGAACCTCTAATCAAATTAAGGGTGCCTGGGATTTAGTCAGGTCTTTATCCTTCTATGCCATAATGAAAGCTTACTTCAAGCCTTTTCTAAGCATTGCTTTTTATATTTTTTCATCAGGTCACTAATTTAGTACATAAACTAAGGCATCCTACAAATGGCCCTGTGACATCCCCACGCTGAGCCAGTAAGCAAGGAGTCCAGTCTACTGACACTGGAGAGGGACATTCACTTGGAATACAAATGGATATACTCAATATTTCCAGATGCAAACCTATCTGCATCAAGCACAATTTCCCTTAAGAGCACGCAGGGAACAGACTCAGTCTGGGGACTGAATCTCTCCCGTTGTGTCCTTCCAGGTCCCCAGTAAGACTCCCCACTTGTACAGCTGTAAGGTTAGGTCCTCAGCTGAGTGCCCAAGCCAAGTTCTTCAGCACTCTGTCTGTGAAACCAGTGCTTCATGTCCCTGATCCAAGTAGCTGACACACCCACACACTTTGAGATTTGATTTGCACACACACACACACACACACACACACACACACACACACACACACACACACACACACACACACACACACACACACACCTGGAAAGGATGGCACAGGTTTACTAGTGAACACCAGAGTCTGAGTAACAGGGAATATTAAAAATATCACAGATGCTAAGTTTCACACAGTTATAGAAAAACCCTACTTCTAATCTCACTATATTTTCCTGACTAATATAAAGAGCATTATTGTTCCCTAGTTAAGTTACTTACTGAATAGAGCAAGGCAGTATAATATGGATGAGTGGTCCCTCTTATCAGAGCCAAGGCAGAATACAGAATGCTGAGAGCAAACTCCTACTAATATCTAAATATTATTTTTGGCTTACAGAATGAAATCACACATCTGGTAATCTGACTCTGTTTCCCATGCTATCACCAACACTAGAAGCTAACAAGATTTTAACACCTGTGTGTTATCATACACACAGAGCTTTGCTCAGATCTCCTGGATGTTATAAAAGTATTTAACTCTTCCTGGAGGAGATACACCCTATTCTGTATTACAGACATTGCATCTCTGGCTCACTTCAAGACTATGGGATAACATCTTTATGGCTTAACCCAGTCAGGTGGATTAAGATTAACCTCTTCACTTCCAGTATATGCTACTACAATGTAGGTTTACTCTGTGATACTGTCGGCAGATGCCTGCACTCCCATTTGTACTGGGGTACCATTACGATCTGGCATCGTCTTCTCAATTTCAATTATACAACACCTCAACCCGCGTCTGCCTCAAGTGCCGGATTTTGTTCCACAGGGAGTCCAATTGTGGTAAATGAATCTATCAGCTCAGCCGTCCTATTAAGATTTCATGGGGTTTAAGTCTCCCGCCTTTGTGGCTCAGTGGATCTAGATTTTTTGCCTCTGAAGCATATTCGCATTCTTAATGGGTTTGGCTTGCTGTATGTTGGCAAATAGCACCTCTTGAGGTTTGAGGTGGCGACTCCTTAGGGGTGAGGTTCTTTCAGTCGGGCTAGCCAGGATTTGCAGGTTGACCCTTTGTTTTTTGGTGAAGAGCTTTGTGGCTCTCCGGCTGCTGCAGGTGTCGGGTGAGATACCTCCCATTCTTCCAGTTGTCTGAGGAGTGATTTCATTGAGAGATGAGTAAAAGAGAACTATGACCTCCTTGATCAGATTGAGAATCCCTTCATGATAAGGGAGGCATATCAAAAGGTCTTCCTAACTACTTTAGCTTCATGCCGTTAGCCGAATGACAGCCTTCTATTTGGTAGCTAGGTCCCTTCCCTGCTATAACTTTAGCTATTGCTCCATTGTTTTGCCTACTTGGGTCAGGCTGGGGGTAACCTTGTTTTCCCAAAGGGCCTTATTTTTTTTGGTTTTGTAACTTCAGGCCGTGCCTCTGGCACTTTTTCTTATAAAGCGTATCTTGCAGTCCAGAGAGGATTTGATATCATTTTGTGCTTTCTACACCTCAGTTTGATCATCCAGTAACTTTGTCTATATAGAGTGCCTGTGTTTGCTTTCTGTTGATGAGATAAAGCGACAGAGTGGGCCCTCTGACGAGCCTGTGGGACACCACTTGTGACCCCATTTCCCTCTGACATGGCCAGCAACTCTGACCCCTGTGGGTTTGGGTCACTCAGACCCCTGCAGTGACAGCTGTTGATATGGGTTAACATTTAAATGTGATGAGTTTTCAGCCATCAACTCTGTAGAGTGGGGAAGGCTATATTCCTAGATTGGTAGGCTAGGGACTTATTATGAGAAAATCAATGAAGTTTATGCTTGTTTTGAAATCACCATAAGTGTTAAAGGTTGGATCAAAGTCTTGATGACAAAATATGTGGGTTGGATCCTTTCCCAACAAAATTCCCATTCCTTTGTTTTAGAGGTCCATTATATGTCTTGATCCATGGCTGCAGATAGATCTTCCAAAGGCTAACCAGCTTAAATTTCCAGGGTCCTAGTTGCAATTACGCCAGGTGTGGGTGGGACCACGTGCTGTGCATGTTGATTAAACAGCGTTCCTAGAGGGTAAGACTTTTGATTAAACAGCTGTGTCCTAGCTGTTGGAAGGGGACACTCATTTTCAGTGAAGTGTTGCTGTGAGCGAACAGCATCAGGGAGCAGTCGGCACTTGTTTTTTACAACTGGTTGAGCAGTTCTCGAGTGGGCGCTTCTGCTCTCCTTTGGGGAGGCTGTCGTTTTGGTATGCATATCTCTTTGTTTTGGGGGAGGGGAGTTTGCACTGTAGGATGTCAGCCAGTATGTTTGCAAATGTCTGGGAGGCAATGTCTTCATCATTTGAACTAGTTTCTGAGCATATCTGGAGTTTTCCTCCTGATTTAACATATTTACTATTTTGCTTCTTTTCTCTTTTAACTGGCTATTTTGAGATTTTTTAGGAATTTGATTTTTTGTCTATAACAGTGGTTTTTTACTCTTTTAGTGATTTTTCTTTCTTTACCTTTTTTGAATGAAATTTGCTTTTGCTGTAGCTTCCTCCTTTTATATAGACTTATTTGTTTTGGGGTGTTTTATGCTACTGGATTTCTTTGTATTGGTACTAAGAGTCTTTGTTTTGTTTGAGGATTGCAGTCGCTGCAGTTCCACACAATTTGTAGAAAGAGCGTCTGTATGAAGTGATTCAAGCGGCTTGGTACTAAGGCCCTCCACCAGCTACGGGGGGGTTAAAGAGACCACACTGGCTAAGTGAAGTGTGAAGTGTCTTACTGTGGTCTCTTTACTGTGGGTACTTTTTTATTTCCTGCCCAATTAGAGAGGTGGAATGAGGACCTCCAGCGAGATTAATTTGTATTGACGGTGGTTTGAGGTGTGCTCCCAGTTGCAGTTTGTGCGATGAAAGTCGTGATCTCCTCTGATGAGATCAAGTACTACTTCTCTTGAACAGGGGGTGATACTAGTTCAGATATGGTTGGAGAGGTTTATGAATTGACTTGTTGAGTGGTGTAGGTGTTTGGTATTGATTGTGAGTGAATATATATTAGGTCTTTGGTGTTTGTGTTATGATGGTGTTGGATGTTATTTGCTCCTTAGTAGTTTTCAAGGGTTAGTGTTGAGGTTCCAGTTTGGTGTGAGGGAGTGAATTGTAACATGCTACAATTTGGAAACAGTCTTGCCTAGGGTTAGTGCACCTGGATGTAACTGCACCAGTCGTGTCTGCCCTGATCTTGAGGTGTGGGTGTGTCTTGTAAAAATATGGATACCCCCTCTCTACTCTTAGTATCCTTATCCGGTTACTTTCCCACCGGAGGCATGATATAATTAAAACCTGATGCGGCGCTGGGTTGGGCTCTGAACCATGACATGAGGTTTCTGTCTCTTGGCAGGGACCTCGATGTTCTCATACTGAAGGCCTGCAGTGCGTGCATTTTGGTTGAGACTTCTACTGGCATTGAGCAGCATTAGTTCTAGTTTTTTGGTTTTTTGTGTTTGAGGGTGTTAGGTTTTTTTTTGTTTTTCAAAAAGCAGGCCTGGGTGCTTAAGAGCCTTTTTAATGAAAGGAATCCCCCAGGGGTGACAGGTTGAAGGTGGCTTGTGAAGCGAGCAATGGCTTGTCAGCATGTCATCCCCGAGCAGACGAATACCCAGCATGTTTAGATGACACCAGTGTTATGATGATCTTTTAAAGCTGATGTGGTTATCTCTTCAATGGTTAAAGCTACTGCTCAAGGTCTGCTCAAGGTCAGGGTCATTGGGTGATGGAGGGAGGAGATCCAAGGGAGGGTCATACAATTTTCATGGAGTCCAGGAGAGTGCGTCGGTCGATTCGTCCAGTGGACAATGACTCCAGGGACATTTGTACTTGCTGTTGCTGATTGCTGTTGAGAGTTGTGTGTGCTTGCTAGTGAGTGCGGGGCGGCTGCTGTGACCTTCTCCTCTTACTGGCTGGCAGCGGGACATCTTCTCTGTCTGATATGGAGTGTGTCTGGAGTAGTGTGTCCTGGAGTCACCATGTCCAGTGCAATGTGTTGACTGTTTTTGGCCTTGGCTGCTTGACTGTCTGACTGTACTCTGAGTGTGTTCTGAGGTGGTGGATGTGTTGGGTGTTGTTGGGGTGGTGGGTTCTGCTTTTTTGGTAGATTTTTTGATTTTGGTTCTTTTTTGATCAGGTGTGTTTCATGTTGTTTTTTGTGTTTATGTGTTTGTGCTATGTGGACTAGGGTTATAGTGTGTGTAGTGGTGTGTGTGTGTGTGTGTCCTCTCTCCTGGTCTTTGAGAGACTGGTCCCTGTAGCTTTGGCCGTATATGGTTGCATCTCTGCATCTATGTTTATCTTTGTATTTGTGGTTGTGGAGAGGGTTGTCTGTGTACATACATGAGGCAATTGTAACATTGCCTCAGTATTCCCAGGTTCACCAGCTGAGCAGGAGAGGACACAATTAATTCAGTTAAAATAATACATGTACATTTCTTTTCCTTCCAGTAGGGCACATTGTTGATACATTTTAATACAAGCAAACCTCACAAATACATTTCTCAATTCTCAATGAGATTTTAATATAGAAATTAAGATTTGCTTTTCTGAAAATTCAGATCAGGCATATGCACCTTTTTGCTGATAATTAAGGTCCGAATTTTAGATACTATATGTATATGTTTCTTTTATTTGCACAAAATAAAGTCTCTTTCTTTTTCAGGAGTCAAGATGATCTTGAGCAGCATTGCTTTAAACAGAGACATTCCATTAATAAATAAGAAACATCCAACACCATATAATATAATTTGAAGCGAAGGTCACACATTAATCTATCACAAGTTCATTCTGACTCAATGAAAAATTACAATTTATGCTAACATAAAACAACTGTGCCAAATACCTACAAGCTATACACTGCTTGTGCCAAAGCAAAGCATCAGTGTTACTCAGCATATGATAAAGTTGCAATAACAAAATCAACTGTAATTATAAAAGAATATGTTACTTGAATGACAGCTGTATATATAATCAACCAGTAGTTTTTCAGTATGTCAGCAAGCTTTCAGAACTCCACTCACGTAAATTAAGTAGAAAGAAGCCATTTGCAAAAAGAAGAAACAATATTGGACTGACCTAGAAGAAAAAAAGAGATACTGACATTAGCTTATTACCATGCCACACAATTACAGCATTTTAATAATCTATTTTTTATATATAAATACTTAAGTTTTTAATAAAGTGTTAGCACTAAGCTCACAGAAGATAATTCCAACATAGTATTTCATGTGTGTTAACAGTATGTGCCACACTTTTTAAGATAAAAAAATATTTTTTTGCTTTAACATCATTTGTAGTATATATATATATATATATATATATATATATATATATATATATATATATATATATATATATATATATATATATATACACCCATCATATTTGACATTTAACACTCCACTTTAAGGGCAGGATTCAACACAGTTGTCCTGCATTCACAGAAACTGCTGCAGCCAATCGTAGCAGTTTCTATGATATGATAATTTTAGCTCCAGTAAGGAATAGACCTCATTATTATTTCATACCACTAGTACTAATGAGCACTTTCCTACAATAGTCTCCTCTGACAGCCCATCGCTCACTTTAGCACAGACACTCCCCTCATTTATTCTCACACACATACACACACACACACACACACACACACACACACACACACACACACACACACACACACACACAGACTTCCATGCCTCTTACCTGCCCCTAAGATTACAGTACACATCTGATGTAGCCTCTTATTTTTTTTCCCTGTACCTTGTAAATATTGAATGAGTACAGTCAGTCAATAATGATATAGATTAGAGTTTCATTCTTATTATTGTTCAAGAAAATACATCATGGTGCTACATCTGTAGCTCAATTAAGTTCTATTTTTTCTCAATCATTTTTATTGGAGTTTCAAATCAATAATAACCAATAATAAATTCTCAATAACAATGAAAGTTATGTTAATATCAAACAGAGTAGAATATGAATTGATTTTTTTCTGCAAAAAGAAGAAAAATACATTTGTTAACTAACAAAGCAACTATTTACAAAGGGTGTCTATACATGTTCAATTAAATACATATATATTCCAATTTATACCATAGTTCAATCATTGTTTATTTAAAAGTTCCATTAGTCATTTCCCCAAACTATATGAGGAAGTGATTCCTGTGGTCCTTGTTCTTATTGTAATGATCTCCAAATGTCTAACTTCTGAAACAGTGTTTCTAAATTCATTAAAAGAGTGAACAATGTCTCTTCTCCAGTTTCTTGTTATTACTTTTCTTGTAATTGACAATATGCTCCATAAAGTTTGATATTATACCTTTGCAACACAATCAGGTATTGGAGCATTGAAAAGAATCAAGGAATTGGTCAATATAAATTTGTGAGAAAATAAAGCCCTTAAAAATTATTAATTTTTTCCCAGAATGTTTTGATTTTCACAGATTCAAAAATATATGTTCCCAATCAGCTTTCTCATATTATCTACATCTCCAACATGTGGTTCTGGATTTAGATATAATTTCTATTCTTTGTGGTGTATAAAATGATCTATATATATATTTCCATGTGAACAATTTCCATTTAAGTGAAGATGTTGTTAATTTAGATGATTTTAACATTAATTGTTTATCTTTTTCACTTGGGAATGTTTTGTTTATATTATTATAGTAGTTCCAGTATGATTCCGTAACATATTGTATTTCTATTTTTACTGTTTTATATATTTTTGATAGTATATTGTTAGTCTCTACTTTGCATTGTATAAAGGTCGATAGTTCAATGAACTTTGGGATGGATTTTTTAACTGTAGGTTGCATAATCTCGATTCTATTTTAACATATTATATACAATTTTGAACATGCAACCAAAATCCTTTCCCCACATTAAACTTATCTAGTACATATGGGGCTGATAAAGTATTTTCTTTGTGCATCAATTGAGATCAGTATATTAAATTATTTTCTTTAAACCTTTGCATAACCATCTCATTGGAAGAAGTGATATTGTTTTGTGTGTAGGCTATTGGAAAAATGAGAAACAACTATGCTTTGTATGATGGATTCTTGAGTAAAAAGGTTCTAACTGTTTTTATTGTTATATTAATTATGTCTGAGTTAGTTTTAAGGTTAGAGTTGTTTATAAATTCTTCTTTTAGTAACCAATACATGGAGTTTTGGAAAGTAATGCATTTATTTGGATATATCAAAAATGTAGATTGAGTTAGAAAATGTCCAGTAATGGATTTCCATTTAGGTATATAATAGGGATTTGATCATACAATTATTGTTTTGGTGATAGAAGTAATGGAATATAATTGTAGGTCTGGTAAACTAATACCCCCATTTGTCCAGTCTCTGAGGTGGTTATTTAGTGCTATTCTTGGTTTATTGGGAAACCATATGAATTTTAGAATTATAGTGTTAAATTTCTTTATAATGGTTTTGGGTGGGGGTGAAGAGAGAGATTGTACTATATATAAAATTTTAGGAAGTATAATCATTTTGATAATTGAAAGTCTTTCATCCATAGTAAAGAAGTGTTTATTCCAATGCTTATAAGAGTTTCAATATCTTGTAGACTAGACTCATAATTGATATCTATTATCTTTTTAATGTTTTCTGCAATGACTATTCCTTAATACTTTAACTGTCTCTCTTTTGCTATATATTTATTAAATTCTTCTTGTATAGCTTTATTACCATAATTTATAAGCAGGATTTTGTCTTATTTTCATTGAAAATGAGACCCGATTTTCTTTGAAAGTCTTCTATTATAGTAAAAAGAGTTGTGAGAGATGTATTACAATCTTTTAAGGTCAAAATAATATCATCGGCAAATAGCTGGATCTTGACTATTAGCTCTTTATTCTTTGACACTCCTTTAATATCAGTGTGTGATCTTATAAGGTTAGCGAATGGCTCAGTAACTATGGTAAATAATGGCGAGAGAGGGCATCCTTGTTTAGTTCCTTTTGTTATTTTTATTGATTTTGAGGTAAATGGACCAATTTTAATATATGTCTGTGAATTAATATATAAAAGATTAATGAGTCATATGAATTTATAAGAAAAGTTGCTTTCTTCTAGTATTAATGAAAGATACTCCCAGTTTACAGAATCAAAGGCACAATTAATATCTAGGCTTAGTATTTTTACATTTTTTTTTGTTTTATTGGCCAGATCAATTAATGACATTATTCTCCTTATATTATCATAAACATTTCTATTCAAAATAAAACCTGTTTGATCATTATCTATTAAAGAGGGAAGAAACTGTTTTAATCTGTCTGCATGTATGGCCATAAATAATTTATACTCAACATTCAACAATGAAATTAGTCTATAAAGTGAGTATTTTATTGTGTCCTTATCTGTCTTTAATACTGGAGTGAGGAAAGAGTAACCCCAAGGGGGAGGACTGCCTCTAAGTTATTAACCATATTGAATACATCAAGTATAATACCCAGAGATTCTTTAGTCATTAATTCATAGAATTCAGAGATAATACCATCATTTCCAGGGGCTTTATTTATTTTTAACTTTTTAATATATAACTTTAATTCTGAAATTGTAATAGGTTTATCTATAATATTAATCTGGTCAGAATTAAATTTTTTCTTGGCATATTTCTTTATGAATTTTTTTATTTTTTTTCATTTGAGTCTATTAATATGTTTCCTCATTTAGTTTTGCAAAATAGCCCTTAAACTATTTTAATATATCTTCTAAGTCTGAAAGTTTTCTATTTTGGAAGGTGAAAAACATTCTTTAATATGATTACACTTATATATTTTAGTTCTCATAGGTAACTTATGCATATATTTTGGATTAACTGAATGATTTATGATTTTCATTCTCTCTAGATTTGTCTTTGTTTTATGATCTAGAATCTCTAAGTACTTACTTTTCAGTTCATTTATTTGTTTTAGTTTATCTGGATTTTTATTTTAATTAACTAATTGTAATTTATCTAATTTCTCTTGTAGTTCTATCAGTTCTTTATCCCATTACTTTTTCTTATAAGCATACAAAGAAATACTTCTACCATAAATATATGGTTTGAAGGCCTCCCATATGTATATCTTGAAGGTATCCTGAGCGTTATTAGAGGTTAGATACATTTCAATTTCTTTTTGTAGAAATTCTTTAAATTCTTTTAAATTAGTTATATGCGCAGGTATTCATCTTGTTGGATTTCTAGAGTATCGTTTTAGTATAATTTCACAAAGAAAGTGGACATATTATAGTCTTTACTCTTTCTAAACTATTTTTTAAATCTAAAGATACAAATATTCTGTCAGTTCTTACTTGCGTTCCATGTATGTGGGAGTAATGTGTAAAGTAGAGTGAATCCGGGTCTGTGTAGTTTAAAATGTCTGTAAGTTGTACTGTTTCTATAACTTTTTTAAGTTCTTTAGCCAATGGAGAGAGTTTTCTTTCTTTCTTTATTTATTTATTTATTTATTTTTGTGGAGTTAAAGTCTTCCTTTTTGTTATACAGTTGCAATCCCCTGCAATTATAAGACTTCCTTTTAATTTATTTATAATTTGTTCCATTTGTTTCTTTACCATTTTTACTCCTATCCCAGGAAACCAATATAGGTTAACAAGTGTATAATATTTTTTGTTAATTTCCAATGTAACTGAAAACATTAATCCTTTTTCATCATTGTAAGTATTAATTATTTTTTGTACTGGGGTGGTGTTTTTCCATAGTATTTTTACATCTCTTCTTTTTGTGTATGATGTGATCTTGATAATATAGTACACAGTTTGGGATTAAGCCTATTAATATCAGATTGCAACAATTGTGTCTCTTGTAAAAATATAATCTGGGAATTAAGTGGTCTTAAGCATCTAAATAAGTTTCCTCTCTTACATCCATTATTTAATCCATTAATATTTAATGATAAACTGTTTAAACATGTCATTGTTACATGACAATAGGATTAAGATTTTTTTTGTAAAATTGAATCTATAAATATCTTTTTATTCACTCCTCCATGTATTGGTATCTTATATTTGAACCTATGCATTTTGACTAGACTTGTATATATAGAAATTATATAGATGATTATTATAGACACCCTGAACTTTAAATTAGTTCCTATTAGCTGTAAAAAGAACATTTCTCTAACTTTCTCCACCTACCTGGAGTCTAAAACTCCCTTCCCAGATAGTAATACTATCCAAGCATTTCTTTCCATACAATAGTAGTTAAAGTAGAGCTAACCATTAGTCTGCTACATATTCTGTAATTATTTTTATTATTAAATGTGTAAGTTAACAAAATATATCAATAAATCCTCTCCAGGTCATATAATAGCTTATTAATGTCTGAAGGATAGACCTGATTTACCTTATCTTATTAACATTTGCTAATAAAGTATAAACAAAAAGAAAAACATTTATATCACAGTTTGTAAGAATAAACATATGTGTTTTCTGTTGTTTTAGGTTTTCTTCCAACTTGTTAGAATTAAAATATTCACTTTAATACTTATTTATCAATCATGGATTCTTACTTTTTCCATACTTTGTCCTTTATTCCTTTCTCTCTTCACAAGCCACTTTTCATTCCCCTTTTTGTTGTTGATTGTGAAAGAAATTATCTTAAGTTCACACCTATTTTATAATACTGATCATTCTTGAGTATGAGCTTTAGTATAAAAGTGGTTTTAAAAATTCTAGATGTTAAGATCTGAAGAAGCGTACTGGTTGGTACGCGAAAGCGCTCATCTGTTTTTTATTTTTATTTGTATTTGTTTTAATAAATCAGTTGGACTTTTATACAGCAGTATTTTTATGTGGTGGTTTCACTCGTGTATGATTTTCAGATTTGTTCAGTTTTTTTGACGAGTGAACCTTTGGATCTATAGCAGCATCTAATTTCATCAGTTTTGTTTTTTGTTGCGTGTTGGTGCTGTTATATTCACACGAGGGATGTGACATCTGTTGAATTGGACTATAATCCTGAAGTAAGAGATGTTAATTTGAGATGGAATAACATCATGAATCAACGTATTAATCCTTTACTTTCCTTGGATTTACAATTACCTACAGTAGCTCCTTCAGGAGGTAATATAGACAATTTTACTGAGTTTCAAGCATTGAGTAGAGAATTAGAGAATGACTTATACAAACTACAAAGATATGTATGGCAGAGAAGACACATGGAGGCATCTCTGCATTTTCATGTAATTCCTCGTGGTATGAGGGTTCTTTGTATGCCCTCATACGGCGACAGCCATCCTGTGCTTTTCAAGAGATGGCAGGAACTGAACATAGAGCTCAGTAATAACTACATGAGATTGTTAATTGACTATTTTTCTCCCCTCGAAGTGGATTTGACGTCCAAGGTAGAGGCTCTGAACAGGGATCTGCGTAACCGCTTCAAAAGTGAGAATTATACAAAGTGGTTAGACAATATATACTTACAAGTCAGTGCATATAATGATAAGCTACAACTCACAAAATACCGTAAGCTGCAGCGTGATTTTAGGGATTTTTCCCTTGGGCAAGTGTTTGTTTGGCCCAAATCTAATACTGTTCAACAAGTAAAAAATGATACAGTATCAGCGGTATCCAACCTTAACAATGGTGAACCCTCCATGGCTGATAATTTTGCTCCTTTGCACACAGCTCCTTTAGAACATGAGAGCAGTGTTAGTGAAACTTTCACCACACTGCCGGATGGTAATCATTTACCAGTAATCCAGCCCATGTGGATACTCCTCCACCGAACCAACAAGCTTACAGAGTGGGACATATGGGTAACATGTTGGGAGCCAGACCCAAGTTTTCCACCAGCGGAATACAGCATTTTTTGCCTCTTCCTGTGAGAAAGAGGCCAATATCAAGAAATTGTTCCAGCAGCAGAGGTCGAAGGAAAATAAAGTTTTCTGGTGTGGATCAAGATCAGAGATGCCGTGTGAAAGACTAAATGAACTTGTGTTCAATTTTTCAAGGTTTGATTTCTCAACATTTGATCTTTCTTTGCTTAACAAAGGACTTACCTATATCCCCTCACAAGGCAGCAGCCTGAGTGAGATGTTAATTGATTTAAGAGTATTTGGATGCTTAGTGTCCCTGAAATTGTTTTTTAATGTTAAACAAACTATGAGAGAAAGCATTCCTGTTTGTCCCTTAGACTTTAAGTGCAAAAGTACATTTACGCCAGCATTACCAGCTCAAGTAGAATGTTTTATTAAACTCTGTGAACAAGATTTTTATAAATACTTTTTACATACTAGAAGGAAATGTACATTCTTTAATACTTCTAGGGAGGAATGGTGTTCTTTACAGAGTTTAACTCACAATACGGAGCTCACGATTAAGCCAGCTGATAAGGGGGGTGGGGTTGTTTTGCTCAACACCGTAGACTACAATGCAATTATGTATTCTATGTTGAATGAAGTTACCACATATAGCGAGATAGATATCATTGCGCTAGCAAGAATTATTAAGTATATCCATGAAGGAATTTATGATTTGTTGATGTGTAGACAAATAAGTCAAGAATTGCATGATTATTTCTATGTGGAACAACCTGTGATTCCTTATATCAAAGGACTTCCAAAAGTGCACAAGAAGGTGGTTCCGCTACCCATGCGCCCCATAGTCTCTGGAGAGGGATGGGCCACAAAGACGATATCTGTATACATTGAGAAGACATTAAGCCCCATGGTTAGAATGGTTTCTACCATACTCAGGGATACCTATCAATTGATAGATATGTTTGAAAATGTTTCTGTTAATTGGAAAATAGACACCTGTCTTTTGGTTACACTAGATGTAAAAAACTTATTCACATCGATCCCCAATGAATATGGTATAGAAGCCATTAGGGACTTATTGAATCACAATGTTAGTTTTAAGCAGGATCACCAGATACTTATATGTGCCTTACTAGACATGGTTTTAGCTAATAATGTCTTCATGTTTAGGGACAAGTTATATTTGCAAAAATGGGGTGTCGCCATGGGCACCCCATGCGCGAATACATATGCTAACCTGGTAGTTTACTACTGGGAAAAGAACCACCTTTTTAATAGTAAATATTATGATAAAGTCCTGCTTTACAGAAGGTTTGTGGATGATATCCTTTTTTTTTGGAATGGAACTATAGATGAACTAAAGGATTTCATCTCCTATTTAGAGTCCACTACCAGTTTTCTGAGATTCACGATGGATTGTTCTAGTGAAGTCATTAGTTTTCTAGATATCAACATAAGCATAGATAGACATGGTAAGGTTCTAACTTCCTTATACAGGAAACCATGTTGGAAAAACACTCTGCTTCAGTTTAGCAGCATGCATCCCCGCCATATATTGCCCAACATAGTCAGGAGTCAGTTTATGAGACTCACCAGGCTATGTAAAGTGAGCCACGAATTAGAGAAACAGGCTGATATAATGGAAAGCCTCTTCGTTGAGAGAGGCTATGATAGAGACATGGTGAAAGATATTAGGAATTTGATATTAAATAAACATAAAAGTATTAATAATAATAATAACACTAACATAGATAAAAAAGGATACATTGGCTCCAAGAGTCTTACATTAGCTACTAAGGAGATGAATGATAAGAGATTAACTTTCACTACTAGATTCACTAATGACAATAAAGAAATAACAAGGATCATAAGAAAAAATTGGCATATTTTAACAATAGATTCATCTATTGCGGTTATTGTAGGTACAACACCTCGTTTTACTTATAGAAATAGTAAAAACCTGAAGCGGCTACTTTGTATTGAACATGAACATAATTCAGAAAAACAATGTTCAGATAAGATGAGAATGGGTACATATCCTTGTTCAGATAAGATGAGAATGGGTACATATCCTTGTTCAGATAAGATGAGAATGGGTACATATCCTTGTTCAGATAAGATGAGAATGGGTACATATCCTTGTTCAGATAAGATGAGAATGGGTACATATCCTTGTTCAGATAAGATGAGAATGGGTACATATCCTTGTTCAGATAAGATGAGAATGGGTACATATCCTTGTTCAGATAAGATGAGAATGGGTACATATCCTTGTTCAGATAAGATGAGAATGGGTACATATCCTTGTTCAGATAAGATGAGAATGGGTACATATCCTTGTTCAGATAAGATGAGAATGGGTACATATCCTTGTTCAGATAAGATGAGAATGGGTACATATCCTTGTTCAGATAAGATGAGAATGGGTACATATCCTTGTTCAGATAAGATGAGAATGGGTACATATCCTTGTTCAGATAAGATGAGAATGGGTACATATCCTTGTTCAGATAAGATGAGAATGGGTACATATCCTTGTTCAGATAAGATGAGAATGGGTACATATCCTTGTAAGAAGTGTAATATGTGTGGTTTGATTACTGATACACAAGTATTTATGCATCCAGATATTGATTATGTTTTTGAACCCAGATTTTTTGCTTCTTGTAATAGCACCAAACTTATATACTTAGCTACATGCGTACAATGTGAAGCGTTCTATGTTGGTTTAACAAAGAGAAGGCTTAAGGATAGGATGTATAATCATTCTTATGAAATTAAAAAGTCTAACCAACAGAATGCTTTAGCTAGACATGCTATGTTAAATGAGGGACATGATTTCAGATTTAGAGTGTTACAACTAGTAACCCCTAGAAGAAGAGGGGGTAGTAACATGAATTATTTGGAGACTTTAGAGCTACAATGGATTTTTAAACTGAGAGCACATTTATCATCTGGCCTTAATCAGTCTATAAATATAAAGCCCATACTTGAAGCACGTAGTAATAAATGAAAGTTTTTATACTTCACATAAATATATTTATTTGTAATCACAATAGCATTAGTATTTGTTTTACCAACAAGTACAACGTAGGGTTTCATTGAATATGGGCATTTTGTCACATATTTATTCATTTATTTATTCATTTTTACATATATTTTTTATACATTTCATATGTTTACAGTCATTTTGTATTTATAGTATAATAGACATTATTTCATGGTAAATTATCTAATAATGAACATTTTGTATATGAATTAATATAGTATATAAGGTATTTTTATTCTTTATATATTTTTCTTCATGTTATACATATACAGATACATACATTTATTATTATTTTTTATATTTTTTATTTTTTCCTTATATGTATATGTGTTATATCATATATTTTTTTGAAAATATGTGTTAGAAGTGATGAGTATTTGGTGGCTTTAAAACATTATTTCATCATTTATTTTGCATTATTTTATTTTATTTTATTTAATCCCACTATTCTGTGGAACGTGCAGTTACCTGGAGTGATAGGATTTTTAGGTATGTTTTATTTTCTTTGTGTTTTTACTTTCTTTGTGTTTTCTGCTTCACAGAGCTTATAGAGATACTAGGCTAGTATACTTCCATTGCATTGCACTGATCATTTAATTGTATAATTGTTAAATTGATAGATTGATTAATTGATCATTCTTGAGTATGAGCTTTAGTATAAAAGTGGTTTTAAAAATTCTAGATGTTAAGATCTGAAGAAGCGTACTGGTTGGTACGCGAAAGCGCTCATCTGTTTTTATTTTTATTTGTATTTGTTTTAATAAATCAGTTGGACTTTTATACAGCAGTATTTTTACGTGGTGGTTTCACTCGTGTATGATTTTCAGATTCCTATTTCATAATACATTGAAATTAACAAATTATAACATTCTATTTGAGTGGTATGAGGTTGTAACTATAGATAAATGCTTTAAACAAGCAGTATTAGTGTAGCATTTCTTGCAAAACACTTAGCACTCAAATTGTATCAAAACATTAATGTATAAATAAACAGAAGTCTAAAACATTAGCGGTGGCATATCAGTAAATCATTGTTTTAATACATCAATCACAAAATTTCCCTCAAGTGATATCAATTTATCAGTTGGTTTGAGTATGCATTAAGTATCATTATTATAATTAACACAATGCTCATTAAGTATATTGTTGTGCTCTTCTTAGTTATATATCAGTTCTTGACTTACTTCTAAAGAATTAAGATATTCAATCAAGTTTTATAACTTTTGTTTTGAGTAGTATAAGGACTAGTCATATTGCATATTTGCTAATAGATTGTGGCTGAAAATTGAATATGACAATACAGTAACCTACTCAAATGCAACAATTAATATTGTCGAATACCATATTCTGTGTTAATACCTCTAAAGGATTCTATTCCTTCAAAAAAACAACTATCAAAATTTCTAGTGTGTTACCAATGGTTGCTATTGATGAACCGTAGTAGGTTCGGCTAATATTCACTTTTATATACTTAGTCTCCATTCAACTTATACATGTCTTTAAATTATACTTTTTTATTTGCATTGCCTGTTTCTTGGTTAACACTAATTGCCTACTGTATTCTATTATTTTCTGTAACTACTGCCCTTCATAACCCTTTGTGTTAGCTATAATGTTCTAGTTAATTAATAGGGAAAGTTGGTTTGAAGAGTAATGTTGCTTTCTTCCTCCTTCCTTCCCTCCCCTTTTTATGGTTTTGACCAGATTTCATGTTAACCATATTATATTTAGTACAAAATGACTGGTATTCTGAGTCATTTCTCAGAAATGTTTATGGTCACGTCATCTAATACCTGTCTCATTTTACACCAATAATTATTAACATGTTTTTCATTTTCATGTTGTTGAAGTAGTAGTCAGAACATTTTTCTTATTCTTGTGTAAATCTTATAAACTTATATATTATGTAATTGGTGGAAAATTCGTGTCTTTTTCCCCTTCCCTTTCTCCTTCTTTTTATTTAAGAGATTCTTCAGTAATTCTGCATTCTGTATTGCATCATGCAATTCTATTTCTTATTTTCTGCACCTCTTGTCTTGTAGTATCTATATGTAGTGTTTTTAGTTTATATACTCCCTCTATTTCTAAAGAAAGGGCTTGTATATTGATGCTGCCTTTTTCATACATTTACATACGTTAGATCTTTCAATGCATTTTTAAACAATTTTGTAAGTTATAAACTTGAGAGACTATTATCAATCATATTTCTGAGGGAGATATTAATGTTTTCACTGAAATTTCAATGTGTATGAACGTTTAAATGCTTATTTTATTTATATAAAGCAATCCTTTTTTTCCGTAATACAGAAACAGGGTGTAAAGGGAATACCATGGTAACCAGAAACATTTCCGGTTTTAAAGATCACATCATCACGATCATTACTTGTATTCAGCTGCTGAGGGATTTACTTGTTTATTTAAAAGCTTTTACTCTTGTGTCTGTGGTAGGAACTTGAATCTTTTCAAAACACCCTAAGGTAACTGCAGCCTTCAGTTAACTTGTGCACTTTTCCCATTACAGTTTACATTCAAAACTGCACATTTATTCAAAAATCTTAAAATAACATCAAATTCACTGCACTTTAATGTATGAGGTGGTCTGAACACCTTAGAAGACATTTCCTTTATTTATTTAAACCCAAGTTGGGATAATCACTTCTTTACATCACTGGGACTTAATAATGCAATAAAATGTGCTCCATATTTTCTATTAACAGCCTTTCCTCTCTGCTACACCACTGAACACCATTTTTATTTATAGCTGCTAATATTTACTTTAACTTTTATAATAATGCCATCTATTTTCTTACAGAAAGTAATGCAATGTAATGATGCATTTGTTATATTCATATCACAGGCAGTGACTAAACAGAAATACATAAATGTATAATGGAGACATTGTTTGTACTATACTCTAATCACACACCAAGCAGAACACTTCAATAAATTCTGACAACATCACTACTAAGTAAACTGTAACTCTAATGCTTTTATCTAAGTGCTAATAAGCTGAAAATTGCAAGGATTCTTATAAACATTAATGCAAAAAGAGAATGAAGGATGAAATTGATACTTTTGTATTTTCAGATATATATTGCTATTTGTTTGAGTCTGGCGAAATATATAGACTGTAATACATGTAAATAATGTTGAAAAGATGCTTATTACATCATTTAAATTACCTTTTTATATGTTTGTGGTTGTTGAGTCTGAGATTCTGCTTTTCCTTGTAAATATAAGCTACTGAGCTGTGTTAAATGAAGAACATTTTTGATTATTCGGTGATAAGATAAAAGCAAAAAAAAATTGTTATTTTTCTTTTAATTTCTTCTTTTCATTGGTGTCCAGTTATTCCTTTCTGCTTGCCTCTTTAACAAGCTGTTATTCCATTCCATATCTTCTGTTTTATCCAGTACTTCATTTGTTTTTAAGTATGATATGGCATTGTCCATGTCTTCATAGATTTTTGTTTCATCTGTAAGAAATATTTTCAGTCTAGCTGGGAAGAGCAGGTGTACTTTGATCTGTCATTTTTTGAGTTCTTTTACTAAAGCTAGAAAGGTTTTCCTTCTAGACATCACTGCAGATTTGAAATCATTGTCAGACCTTATTATTTGGTCCTGAATTTTTATAGGAGACTTAGCCCATGCTGTCTTTAGGATCAGATCTTTATCGTGTGTAGAAAAAAATCTTACAATTATGGATCTTGGATTTGATTTTCTTGAAAGGGATGCTGTTTTAGATAGAGACCTATGAGCTTGTTCAATGCCAAAAGACATACTTTCTGAGAGCTCAAGGGTTTTAGGGATCCAAGTTGTTGAAAAGTTTGTCATGCTGTCATTTTCAATGCCTACTGGTAAACCAAAAATGTTGATGTCATTTCTATGTGATCTCTTTGCTAAATCATCAATCCTTACCAGCAGTAAGGTGTTTTATTTTAATATGAATTCTAAGTTATGTTCATCTTCTGTTAGTCTTCCTTCAGTCATTCAGAGCATCCTCTATTCCTGAAATCTGATTTTTTTGTTGATTTAATGTTTATTGTATTTGTTCCATCTGTCCAGAAGTATTTTCTTTGAAGTTCTAAATTTTATTGTCCATTTTATCCATCTTGAGAAAACGTTCTTGTAGGCTGGTAAGAGCAAACTGTATATCCTTCTTTAGTGATAAGTCCTGAAAAGTTCCTTTTGTGTGGCTCAATTTGAGTATGAAGATAAAGCACTTCCAAATGGTATTTTGACAGGAAATTATATAGTTCAATATTTCTTTTTTGGATATTCTTTCTCTAGATATTATACCTTAATGATATTTGTTGAAAAAAACTGAAATGAATAATTAAAAATTGAAATTTCCTGTCAAGAATGATAAGATTATAGCAGAGTTGATGAAAACTTCTCTTAATCAGTCAGCATCTTGGCCATGCCCCTCCCTCAATTAAATTCTTGAGTTACTCAGAGTAATACAGGCTTTGTCCTGCTCATTTATTGGATTCAATAAGTCCTCCACTGGTGCAAAGTGTTAAAGTCCTGATTTGTTAGTAAATTGCTTTCTGGGTCAAGGACACAGGGTTTGATTTTTTTTTCAAGTGAATATGGGTACTATCAAAAGTGTCCCTTGTGTTTATTGTTCCCCCAATATGTTCTACAAAACCTGTTGTTGCATTATTTTTTAAGTGCATATTGGTAACTTTAAAGGGTGTCTCTGGTATCTAGACTTTCTCCTAGTTTTAAGTCCTTTGTGCTACAAAACCTGTTGCTCTGTTCATTTTTTAAGTCAGTTTAGGGCAAAATTTAATCTTGCCCTGTGTTTCCCCACAATATTGTAGGATTTGCTCATTATTCTAAGGGAGTTTAGAGGTATACCAACAAAAATCCCACATAGTGTCAGACAACAGAAACGAAAACTCACAGAAGTGGAAAATAAAACTTATTTGCTCTAAAACTTTCTAATGGAAAAACCATAAAGAAAAGCACTGCAAAACATGAACAGTTAAGCGTTTTCATCCCTAACCTTTCAAGACTTCATCAGAACTATTGTACAGTAATGAACACATAATATTATTAAAAACATCTAAAAACTATATATGAAAATGTATATATATATACATAGATATATATATATATATATATATATATATATATATATATATATATATATATATATATATATATATATATAGGGTCCCTATTAAATTCCTGAACATTTCAAAGTTCGAACGTCATATGGTCGCCACCATATGATCGAACTTTAAAAAGTTCAAAGGTGAAAGGCAATGGTTCCGTACATGCAGAATGGTAAAATTTACCTTTTCTGCACTGAAGTGCGGTCTTGGAGTTGGCATGTGCAGCCCCCCCACATGGGAGGTGCAGGGGGGCTTGTCCCCTGCTCAGATCATTAAGGTAAGTTGTTTTTTTTTTTACTTTTTTATTATATATTCGAGGTTTCAAGTTTCAGTCATATGTTGTCGAACATATGAGGTTCGAAAATTTGAAGCTTCTAATATATAATATAGACTATATATATATATATATATATATATATATATATATATATATATATATATATATATATTCAGTCAGGGTTTTTCATTTTACAGTAGTTATTAGACATTATGTGAATACTTTTTAGGAAAGTAGAAACAAAGAATCTTCCACTGAATGTTGACCTTGCTGAAATAACAGTTTGTCAAGGGAAGACTTCAAAGAGTTCTTGTTATGTACTTTTCTTAAGGAAAGAATCAAGAGACAAGTTAAGCTAAAAAACAAGTTATAGCCTGAGGATCAAGGCTAGGGAGTGGATATAGTCAATAAAGGAAAATTACTGAGAAGGAGAATATAATATTCTGTGTTCAGGATAGCAGGCCAGTTTAAGGTTAGTAAGTTTGTTTGACCTGTTACTTCAGAGAAGATGACAAACACTCGAGCCTAAGTACAGAAAACAGGTCATGTAGACTGTCAATGGGTATGTTTTGGAACACTGGCCAGCTACAGTAAGATAGGAGGAAGGTTGTAAAATCTCCTTATGAATTTTAAGTATTTCAAATAATGCAGGTATCAGAAGAGAATTGTTGCATAAAAAATTATAAACCTCTTCTAATAATACTCTGCAAAAGAGCATCTTCTAGAAATAAATTGATCTTTTTTTAAGCCTTGAAAATTTAATTCCTGGAAATAATCTCATGCTTAGTATTATCCTGTAGCATATCAAAAATCTGATAGGTGTAATCCATTTTATCAACGATACCAATACCTCACCCTTATCTGCTTTCATAATTCTCAATGAAGGGCCTTTTCTAAGAGCATTTAGCAATCCACTGTCTTCCTTAGATAAATTGTGATAACAAGGGATATGACATCTCTGTATGTTGTATAAATCTTTTCCACATCTTTTTTCAAACATACGTAAAATCTGCTTAAAGTTGGGTTAAAACACCTTTTTTCTTAAAGAAGGTTATACATAAAATAATCCTATTAGATTTATGTGAATTCACCTGAGAATTCAACTTTCTAGTGAATAATTTAAGCTCAATAATAGAGTCTGAGACATCGAATTTGGAGTAGGATACAGATTTAAATCCTCTACTAAATAACATAAAGTGTGACAGCAATAGCCATCTCAGTGTAATTAAAAATGTTAAAACCTTGAAAAGAGTGCATGATACCACCAAAATAGTTTTGTGTCCCATCCTCAGAAGGAGGAAACAAACAGATGCTATAACTAAGTGTGGTAATTGTTCCTGTTCAAATTGCCATTCCTCCATCCTCTTCCCCATCCCCTACCTCCTGTTCTCATGGAGACATGTAGGTGAGATAAAAAATGTGTCTCCTGATTGTTTCCATAACTATTCCCTATCCTTTCTGACCTATGGGTGGTGGGGGGGGGGTAGTAGGGTAGTATTATATTCATCATTATCAGTCCTAATACCGTTGAAAACATTATTAAAAGAAGTAAAAGGTAATATAATTCTATCAAACAACTATGTTTGTTGATCTAAAACATTAGAATGGTTCCCCTGACTAATCTGAAAGTCTGAATACAGATGTTTAATTACTTGACATGCGGCATGCCTTGTGATTAGTGTAATCATTTTGATCCCTAAGAAGTTTCTTTTGTTTTCACTTTGTGTTGTTAGTAACCTATTGTTCCATTCTACAAAAATATGATTATACTTTTTTTTATTAAACTCAAAAAGTAAGTTGTTAACAATACAATTGTTCAGTGAAGCCAGTTCATCAGTTTCTTAATCTGTCCATTATTCCATTTAATAATAAATTGTATCATCTCAAATCCATGTCTATTAAAAAGTACAAGCAATTCTGCATCTTCAGGGGTACCATACACCAAAACAGTAGGATATTTAAATAGTCTAAGTCCCTTAGGTACCCCTTATGGTTCAAACATCTGGTTAAATGGAAATTATCAACCTGTAAGTTACGCACCTTGCTAATGTTTTTGTCAGAACTGCCCAACAAAGAGTTAAGGCTTCCATTAGTGTTAGTAGTTTTGACTGTAGAAAAACATTATTCTTGATTAAACCATTGATGAAAATCGCACAAAATGAATGATTTTGGAATAACCACAGTTGGCACACCACTCCTGTACTGAACTCGACTGGTATTCAAAACTTCACTAGAGTTGTTGGCTCCATACATTGAGTAATCATTTGCATTCTCTAATCTGGAAACAGAAAAAGGGAGTATGGTATCCACCCCCCACATATTGGGTTCAAATTTTTCTAAAGTGGCATTTAAATGCTTATATTGTTGAGAAAGCAGTGTTATTTACTGTGTTAGGTCACCTTGAGATGAAGAGAAATGAGGATCACCATCATCTTCACTGTAAAGTTGTTACATTTATTATTAGTATTTCAATTACAAAATCCTGAAACAGCTTCCATAATAGTATTGTCTAGCGCTGCCATGCTCAAAAAGGAGCTAACAACTAGAAAAACCTGATCATGTGACCGTGCATCTAAAAAAATACATCTAAACCAACCAGAAGCCCATGTAGTGTCAGGCAACAAAAGCAAAAGCTTGCAGAAGTGAAAAATAAAACTTATTTATTCCCAAAATTTCTAATAGAAAAAACTTAAAGAAAAGCATTGCAAGACATGAACAGTTAAGACCATCTACCCCACCACACACACACACACACACACACACACACACACACACACACACACACACACACACACACACACACACACAGACTTCCTCACCCAAATGCAATCATGGACACACTCAGCCATACACACACACACACACACACACACACACACACACACACACACACACACACACACACACACACACACACACACACACACAGACACACACATATCCATCCCTACCTATCCCATGCATATAAACACACAAAAATGCACATGTGCATACATACACACGTGGGTTTATATTATATCAGCGAACACTTCAAATTAAACACTTTGAAAATCCAAATGTGGAGGGCTGTTTCCCCCACACCCACCCTACCTAAATATACCAAATCTGAGATCACACCACAGTGGAGGAAATAGCAAAGTCCCGCAAATGGCCCAGTGATTTTTTTCCATGCTTTTGGAATTTCGCCATTTTGGGTAAACATGTTCGATTAAACAGCATTCGCAACTTTAAGCGTTCGCTTACATAATAGGAACTGCACACACACACACACACACACACACACACACACACACACACACACACACACACACACACACACACACACACACACACACACGTGCATGTCCATTAAACTACCCAGCATTTGCATCTAATAAGACCTCATTCCTGTAGCACATCCAAAAAGAAAGCCCAACATGGTGATTGTGCAGACTACACAGAATCACTGCAGAAGGCCTGTCTTTATATTTTGAGACTGCTACAGCTAGCAAGAAAATGGCTGGTTTACAGCATACCCTGGTAGTAGCCCTTTCCGATTTCCAGAGTTTGACAATGAAAAGCAATAAGTGCATGAATATACTGTACATGCTGCTCAGAGAAACTGCACCATTTGCCATTAAAATCGTGACATTCCAAATTGAAAATCAAAGCAGTTTAAAATGTTATTATTTACAGGTAGCTTTTAAATGTTTAATTTAGTATTCATAACATTAGCTAATACTTCTAATTCATCAAGATATTCTGTACAAGAAATGCATTAGCCATACATGTTAGCTGGTAGACTAAATATATACCCTAGTAAAATATGCACATTATATTTTCAAAGGTATTACACAGTCAGTGTTATGAAAAAAAACTTCAGCAGTTATCAAAAGTAAGTCAGTTGTCTTTTCTATGAATTTAACAATGGAGTAATTTAACAGCATATGTTTTATTGGCATTACAATATTTTATTCACTATATCATTCCAATATTTTATACACTATACTTAAGCTGCTGTGGTACAGCGGTAGCGTTGTTGCCTCACAGCAAGAAGTTCTCCTGTTCGATCCATGGCTGGAGCACCTTCTGCGTAGAGTCTGCATGTCCTCCCCATGGTCAAGTGGCCTCCAAAAGACATGTGTAAATGGGTGTGCCTTCGCTGAAGGTTGGGTGTCAGGTTGGCAACTCAGCACCATAAAAATCTACTGCCAATCATTAGTGGACTGGAGTTCTGCTGTGGCAACCCCTAACCGGGAAAAGACAAACAATACTATTTACATAAGCAAAAATGCTAATATTTACTGTATTGAATCCCCTGGTAAACAAAATATTAGGGACATGCCAGGGTAGACAAGCTGTGGAATGCCTTACCATTATATAGTAGATCATCTTCATCTCCTACTTTGCTTAAGACAGCTATAGTTAACTGGGCTAGTGAGTCAGCTTATGATACAACATTTTATGCAGGCAAACTTCTATTTGCTTGCAGTTCACCATAAACTTTACATTGAATTAAATGCATAAAATCCTTTTTATATGATATTGCATATTCTACAAAGTCCTTAATAGAAAATCTCAGGTAAAGTTTGTGTTGATAGTTAACCTGCATGAATACTAGTATCTTGATACATAGACTTCTGCATTCCCAGTCCAAAAAATAGAAAAGTGTAGATATATCTCCAACTGTTAGTATGTTGTTGTTAAAAAGGTATGGTAACAGAATGCCGAGACAAAATGAAAACAGAATGGTGGCCTGTAGAGACAATATGGGAGAAGACTCATGAATAATTTAGCTTCTTACAGGGTAAATGGCCTAAACCTTTGAAGCTTGAGAGATCTTGTATAATACTTTGAACAGCACTGTATCATTACAAGCCAGTTTTGTCATTGTTAAAGGTCACTACTCTCTTCTCAGTCCAAACTATTTATTTGATAAGGTCAAAGAAACCAGACAGATGTGCCATGCCATCTACAGTCTTTATCTGGGCCTAGGTAATTCTCCATGAAGGTATTAGTAACAAGCCAAGATAACTTAACTTTACTCCTTACATCATCCACTAGATAGCCAAGTAGGTCACTGACAGGTCTCACACAATAAGTCTGGGACGCGTATTTTATTTATTTATTTTATTTTACATTTGTTGACTGGGAGTGTCCCACTGAGCTCAAGCCCTTTTTCTGCGGAGGCCAGGGGAGAAAAGCTCCAAGTGTACAAAAAATATTAACATAACAATATATATTTTCAAGAAGTTACAAATTCATGCAGTTGTTGGCAAATTATCCAATATTATAAACAAAAGGATAATAACAATTAAAGTAAATAGGAAGTAACATGTTTAGTTAAGTAAATTAGCTTATCATGATTGTGTGGCTGAGTATAGTATAAGCTTAGGAAATATCATGAAAAGCATAGAATGTGGGTTGTTCATGCTAAGTATCATGAGATAATTGAACAGTACTATGTAGGTAGGTAGTGGTCAGGGAGGGTGTGTACAATGGCAGGTCCAGTGTTTTTTTAATGTAGTCTTTAGTGGCTAATTTGAAGTGTTTAGGGTGAGTTATGTTCCTTATTTCTAGTGGGAGTTTGTTCCATGCAATAGAGGGGTGGTAGCTATATAAGTTACAGCCTGTCTTGAATTTGGGTTTATAAACATTTAATAGGTCTTGAGTTGTGCTTCGGAGATGTCTGGTAGGGGTATAATGGGAGATGAGGGATGACAGACTAGGGCAGAAATTAGGTTGATATAAAATGGAGTGTATGATTTACAGCTGGGATTGTAGGAACAGGTGAGGGAGTTTGAGCCAGTTCAGGTCTTTTAGAGAGAGGCAGTGGTAAGATTGATATGTTTGTTGAGCAGCAAATCTAGCTATCTTGTCATAGGTAGTTCTTAATTTGGTAAGGAGGGAGGAGTTCATATTAGTAAGTATTTGGGAGCAGTAAGTTAGGCAAGGTAGAAGGTAGGCATGAGTAAAAGAAATCCTAGCTTCAGTGGTGAGGAATTTGTTATTCCTATACAGGAGTCTTAGCTTTTAGTGGATTTTTTTGATACAATTGTTAATATATAGATCAAATTTTAGTTAATCATCTATGATAATGCCAAGTAGTTTTGTGCTATTTTTGACTTCTGTAGGAGTGTTGTTTAGGGATGCTATGGAGAAGGAAGATTTCATGTGGTTAGCAGATTTAGGAAGAAAGAGTAGCAATTTTTTTGGGGGGTTGAGGATGAGCTGTTTTTTGGTGAGCCATATCTCCGCTGAGTAAAAGGATGTTTAAGTATTAGGAGTTCAGAGGCTGAGTTAGTTTTAGTGATGACTGTAGTGTCATCTGCATTTTGAACAATGATAAACTGAGGACAAGAGGAGTAAAGTGAGTTGGTGAAGATATTAAATAATAGAGGTCCAAGAATGGATCTTTGGGGGACACCTGTCCTAACTGAGAGGGGGGTTAGATAGTGCTGAGTACCATCTCACTGACTGATGCCTCTCAGTAAGGTAGCTAGAGAACCATGCAACTGTATCAGGGGAGAAGTTTAGGTCTGTAAGCTTGTAAGTTTGTTAAAAAGAAAATCATGACAAATTTTCCAAAGCATTTTCCAGTGCCAAATGTTGTTCTATATCTACTTTTCTAATGTTAAGGCAGACGTTAATGAGCTATGGCCTATTATGTTTGCTGATGACGGCAAATTGGGTATCAGCATATGCTTCAGTAAAACATGCACAAACTAGGGATCAATCAGAATAACACCTGCTGCATTGGTCATGGGCTTAGGTTCAAAGAAAAAAAAATGTAGTGTGGTTTTATATGGAAAGCTAGATTCACCCTCTTTGTAACATATCAAACGTCATAACAGCAAAGATCCACCATCCTTAAAATTAACTCACTAAAAGATCTGAATACCATCACTGGCAACAAACTATGTTTTTACTGTCAGGCATCAATCATTGTCAATAAAACTTCCAACCTTGCACAATTAATTTGCAAAGACATTTCTTTCAACCTTAAGGAAGTCATAAACCCTATTATAGCTCTTTCGTATGACCCATCATAGAATCCACTACCTGGTTTGGTATGTACTTCCCTAAGCATCTCATCCAAAATTGAAAGGCCTCAAAGACTGATGACCCCCAAAAATGATTGCTTTCAATTCACTAAGCTATGTAGCTTGATTAACAATTCTCTCACTATATTGTATCTTGTACAGGCTCCTTGATGGTAATTGGTGCTTGGCATGCTTAGCCTTAAAATCCTAGTTGATCCTTTACACTTACACAAAACAAATATTACCACAAACACTCGTACCAAAGGCCTTGCACTTCACAATCAAATAAATGGAACATGCTGGCATACTAGATTCCTAATCGAATCAAGTCTATAATTATGATATAAGCTTTCTCTATATGTCACACAGTGCAACACATTTAATATTACTCTGAACGACTACATAGGTAATTGTAAAATCACCCCTGGGGTATGTAGCATAACACTCTTGAATCAGGGAACCAAACTCATCCAACTATTTTTGTGGATAGCTGGCTAGGCTTCCCAGTGTTCTTCTGGACACTGAGTGTCTAGTCTCTAATTTTAAACCTATGAAGCTAAAGTGAAATAAATGTGATTAAAGTGATATTAATCAATAACACTAATTCTATTACAGGTCCTGATCAAGAAACTAAACATCAAAATGAAAGATGTTGTTACATAAGAAGAACATTTAAAAGCATAGAAAACTTAGCAGGCAGAGAAAATGTGAATGTATTTAATATGTTTGGTAATACAGATAGTATAGATATAAGCGCCAAAGACACTCAGGGATTTTAAGATGGAATTTCAAAAGGTGTATCAGGTGGGGAATGCAGTACTAATTTACTAAGCCAAGGCAGCATGTGTCATCAGATAAGAGTAAGATGATAGAACTACAAACAGCAATGGGTTTATTGTAAACTGTGAATAGAGGGCAGTGAAGAGACAGTGGTGAGGAACTTTCTTTGGATGTATTTCATTAGCAGTAAGGACATAGCCAAGGGGATTAGTGGTTGGTATAAAGGGGGTGGGGCTGGCATAATGGTTAAGGTGTTTACCTCACAGGCAAAAAGTACAGGATTTGATTTTCACCTTCAAGGGAATTTGGCTAGACTTAATATGTACCACAAAGGCAGTTAGTCTAGCATCTACAATAGTATGCTTCAGATGAAAACTGACAGAATGAATGTAGAGCTAATATAACACTTTTACTTGTAGTTAGAAGAGAAGAATGTATTAAACATGTGCATCATCAATCAAAGACAGGTGGTTTCAAGTGTATAAGATGTGGGTGAAAAATCATCCCCAAGATCTATTTTGAGGAGGAATGCTAGAAATGCAGTCTTTAGCAATGCAGCTAATGATATGATAATAACAAAATATTTTACCAATAGGGATGACTGCAAGTAGGAATACTGAAAGTAGGCAAGAGTGAGCTGGAATTTAATAGCTAGAATTAATAAGGGAACCAAAGTTTTGGGAGTAAATATCTGGAGAGGGGAAGGCCATAAAGTGGAACAAGGCTAAACAGAAGTTTGGATTGCAGGTTAGAGAGTACTTTCTCTACCAGGAGCTGATAACAGATAAGCAGACATAAAGGGACAGGAGATTATTAAATCAAAGGGCAATTCTGGTAGTGTTTTTGGTTGAGTCACAGACAGAAGTTGATGCTAAAAAGAAATTTTTGCTTGGATGCATTTGCATAGGTATTTTTATATTCCAAGCAGTCAGAGATTTTTTTCTCAGGTAGATGGCACATGCTGGAGGTTTAATGGGAAACATAGAGGTAAATGCGCTTTCGGAATATAACGAATTGGCAGATTTTAAAAATTCCCTACAAGAGAACTTTACCAAAATGGAGGAGTATATAGCTATAACTAAGAAAATAATTCTTCTTAGCTTGAATATAGCCACTGTGTTACCATACATGATAAGGTCTTACTAATTTTAATGCTATTAGGTACAAAAAATAAAAAAATAATTACTAGAAAATAGAAATCAAAATCTAAATCAACTGTAACTAAAGTACTAAATACTGTAAACAAGATTAAAGAACTGGAAGTGATGTCTTTAAAGAGGTAAAGAAGCGAATTACATAGAAATAAATGGAACTTATGGGATTAATCCAAGCAGAATAGTGTCCATGAGGAGGAGTGAGATTTAAGGGAAGGCTGGAAGTGAGCAATTTATGTAATGTTGGAGTGAATGGCAATTGTTACAAAATAATGTGTACACAGCATGAAAATAACAAAGGAAACTTTTTTTCTTTTACTTTATGTGTACTTATGTCATTTTAAAAAAATGTCATTGTTAATACGAATGTTTAAAATGAGCATTGCTGCTGGAATACAGATTAGGAGAGTCAAAGCATGAAAACAGGGACTTGGAAAGGAATCACCCAGAGGACATGGAGTAAGCCACTACAAGAAAGTATTGCTCTAAAGCGAAGAAGCAGCTTGCCTGGGCAAGAAAACTTCAAGGTGCAATTGGTAAAGATGCAAGATAATTTTCTGAGGTAAATAATGGACAAGGATGGTGACCTTTCAAGAAGATGGCAGACATACCTGAAAAGCAGAAGAGTGGTAGGTCAAGTCAAACTGCAAGGAAGACAGCAGTCAGGCTGTAAATGACTGTATGTTACAACATCTTGCAGGGCAGTGACATGCACTTTACAGCCCTAACTTATTCTTTTTTCCAGTTTATTGTTTTCAGTAACTAAGCTGAGGGCTAACATAGACTCTATTACGTGTGAGAAGGGCACTGAAGAAAAATGGTGAGACTGAAGCAGACAGTAGATTACAGAAGAAACAGATCCATACTGAGAGAAGAGTGGTGTGGGAGAAATGTACCAGCTGTCCAGTGCAATAAGTGAGAATTACATCATGACACCCGCACCAAAAGTTACTGAAGGATGGCAGCCGTACTGCAGAATAAGGTAAATAGTATAGCAAACTGCGAAATTGGTCAAACATTGCCTTAACGGAGAAATAATTAGCAAATATAGAGAACCAAATGTGAAGCCACAGACTTACTAGAATAAAGCATCAAATGAGGTTGTAAAAAACTCTGATGGAAATATGTGTAGTCAGTAACATAGTAATGAAGAGCTGATATAGTATACATGCTAGTATTGCTATTAGGAATGGGGCTGATATAAAGAATAACAAATAAAATGCAAGGTGAGTGATTACAAATCGTTATAATGAAATGTTTGAGAGAGGTAAAGAAAGAACATACGCAAGTAAAAAATATAAAAATGTGAGTGTTTAGGTACACATAAACTTAGATAAGTGCTAAACCTAGTTAAGTTTACCAGTCTTCATCAAAGGTGTGAATGAAACTCATCCACCTCAACTAGCATGCTGACACTTCAGGAATGTCTTTCACTATTGATCATGTATAGGCATATAAGGAACGGAAACAAGGTGAAATGAAGTGCTGTGGGGATGGGGGCTATGAACAATAAAGTATAATGAAAGGGGAACATTCAACTGATGTGAAATACTATGGAGGATGCTGATAAGTTACTGTCTGAGGAACTAAAGTTAAAATGATAGTAGGGTAGAAAGGAACTCGGAGTCCATAGTATCCAGTTATGAGGTTGAAGGGTAATAGAAGCAAACATCTTAAACCATAGCTGTGAATGTATATACTGGGTATAGAAAGCTATTTTGAACATGTCACCATTATAAATGGATAAGGTGTCCAAGACTAGCTACAGGGTGAACATGTCTGGCAGTTAGCATACAGAGTGAAGGCTCTGTTAATTGGCTACTTACCGTGATATAGTGTTTGATCTCATTAGTCTTATCTGCCAGCTGTGCAAGCTTAGGCAAGTCACTTAATCAGACGATGCTTTCTGGAAGTTGGAAATTTGGATAGAGTTGTTAATAGTTTCCTGCACTGCATGCCTAGTAACTGTGTAAGAAACTGTCAGGTATGTAAAAAGCTTCTGGACATTATTAGGGAAATAAAGCTCAGAGAGCCTGTACATATAATTGTCCAAAGTAGGATATAAAATCTTGAATATATGGGTTAGAAAGGCAAAATAAGCAGACAAATGATGAGAGAAATCTAAACAGACAAATACATATGGATGAAAATTACAAAACAGAAGCAATGTTTATGTTACAGATAGCCCTCTTTATTAAAATGTCGATAAAATTAGCACTTTTGTCCTTGACTCTGATAGGACTTCATCAGAAAATCAAGTAAGAATTGTTGTCACTTAAAAAATACAAAAAGAGTGAGAATTAGAATTCAGCAATCTTAAAATGGTAATATCTGTTAGGTATTATTCTTCGCTACCAGAGTGAAATAACAATTGATTAAAGTGTGACTAATCAAAGTTACAGTTGTTGCTGTGTCTTCCGGCTTTTCCCGGTTAGGGTCGCCACAGCGGAACTCCGGTCCGCTAATGATTGGTAGTTGATTTTTACGTGCCGAGTTACCAGCCCTGATGCACAACCTTCAACGAAGGTACGCCCATTCATGCATGTCTCCACACAGAGGACGCTCTAGCTGAGAATTGAACCGGACAGCGTCTTACTGTGAGGCGATCAAAGTTACAGTATTTCCTACAAATTCAAAGGAGATTACAATAAATAAGAAATATGTTGGCTTAATATTGACTACATCATTCATTCCTGGTGAAATGAGAGCTTCTAGAACATTTGCTGATGCAATCCTGCCTGTCAGCATCACTGTTTATCTGCAGTTGATGTAATTGATGAAGGCTGTAAGTTGTAGTCTCTGGTGTACAGAGTTTGATACCCTCAGTCCTTATCTGCCTACTCTGTGACCTTGAGCAAGTCACTTAACCAGGCAGTGCTTCACGCCAGGTAGGAACTGGACCTAAAGTTCTCAATGGTCCCCTAGTCTACAACCCCAGTAACAAATTATGAACCTGGATTAACTAATTACAAATATTCTTTCATATTCAACTGCTTTTTCTAAAACAAAAAGTGAATTTCTTGACATACTTGCATTATACTTTCTTTTGATTTTGATGTTATTAACATGATCTGATATCCTGTATTGAAATTTGCATGCAATTTTACATATACTTAAGACAGGAAACATTGAGCAAGAATAAACATAAATAATATAATCATCACAGCTGTAATGATGTCAACCACCATAATTCTTAATGTCTGTCTTTCTGCCAGTTATTTACTCATTACAGATGCCACATGGAAGTATATTGAATGGAGAGATAAAATATAAATTGAGACATGAAATTAGCAAGAAAAAGCATTGCTGGAACTGAATTCATCCTCAGGTCTTGCTAAGTACTTTCATGTGGTGGACCCTGTTTTCACAAAATCTCACCAAGACAACACTGATATACAAACTGTATTTTCTTTAGCATACATCATGAAGAACATTAGTTTAAAAATAAAAAAATACAGCTGGAAACTCAGGTACAGGGATAAAAAGTGTCCATTCCTGGTATATGCCATAGTGTCAGGACTAGAAAAACAGACAGCTAAGAATCTTCAGGACATGCAAAGAATTTTACAACAGGGTTAGGCCAGGGTCATGAAGATGGCCCCCTGTTGTAAAAGGAAGATGCAGTCCACAAAAACGCAAAAACGGACAGGCCACAAAAGAGCCACAAAGATGACAAAGTGGACTACTAAGGATAAGGAAGAAGTTATGTATTTTTATTATTATACAAGAAGCTCAGAATTTCCAGACACAATATATTTAGAAAGATTAAGAGAGAAGTTATAGGAAAGAAAAATACTTGCACAAGAAGAAACAGCCAAAGGCTTCAAAGGGGAATTCATAATTATTAATACAACAGATTTATGAAAATAATTACATTGACAAAAGAACATTGGGCCGCCTGGAAAAAGAAGGATAGAGGATGTGTGAAAAATAAAAGAAACATGGACATGGGAAAGAAAAGATATCTGGTATGGTGCAATATATATGCAAAGAAGAAAGTCAAACTAATCAATACAAAAAAGCAGCTCCAAAGATATTTGAAGAGAAATACAGGTAAAGGCACCCACATATGGAACATTTCACAATACCAAAATTAAGAAAACAAATGGAGAATGTAGAAATGAGGATTAGTAAGGGAGACGTTAAATAAACCGAATTTAAAATTATAGTGTGTCTGTGAAGTGAAGTATTTAGTGTGGGAATCCAACATGGGCAATGTCACAGTATGATAGAATTATGGGTTCCCAGATTAAGGAGCAGCAAGAGGAGTATGAGCCAACTGAAGACCTGCCACATGGTGATGCTCTGGAGCCTGGTACAAAGTTCCAGTTGAAGTTGCATAGTAAGGGAAGGAGCAGGACACAGTGTCAACTCTGATGCAGATAATGTTGCAGAATGATGGGCCAAAGGGGTCCATATAAAGGAGCAGCTGAAGAGGCAGGCTGCATCTGAAGAAGAGATGTCAGAGAAGGAGTTTCAAGAACTTTCTGTAGATTACTTGCAGAAAACACAGAGCAAAAAAGATGTTCTCAGTCAAGAAGAAAATTATTTAATGGATGATGTTTTAGCTTTCATAGAGATGGATAGACATATTAAGACAGATGAAAAAACAGATTAAATTAAATAAATATGATCCAAAATGTGAGAAGACTTGTAAACAAATAAATACAGTTGTGACGCCTGTGCCCTGGCCCAGCAATCAAGGAGCCTCAATCCTCACCACTAACACCAGTGAGGGGCATCCATATAGGGAAAGGATAATAAATACACACACAGTAAAGTACAATTTCGCTTAAGAGCACACAGAGATCACAGTCAGCCTGGGGCTGTTCTCTCCCTTTCTCTCCAGGCCCCCAATAAGACTCACCACTGGCACAGCTATAGGATCCAGCTCTCAGCCTAGTGGGAAAGCTAAAACCTTCAGAACCCTCTCTGTCCAACCAGTGGTTTGTGTCCATGCCCAAGTAGCTTACACATGCACACACTTTCAGATAAGAGTTTATACAACCACACAGACACTCCTGGGGAAGGCTGGCACAGGTTCTCCAGCTGTGTCCCTTTTCTGCCCAGTCTAAAAGGTAGTACCTACTTCCACCATCTACTAATATGTATCAGCTACTCAAAAGGCCTTAAAAGGATGTCCAATTATTACTGTGCAATATTATTATCCAAATAGTAAGTGTGATGGAACAGTCAAAGCTTATTAGAGTGACTTCATACAGTATCACTATATACACACAATGTACACTAGAGCTTAAATTATCTCTAAACAAAACAGCCACAGTTGAAAGGTTTAAAAATATGTAATAATAAATAATAAAAACACAAGACAATATTTCTTACTACACATTGCTAGTCAAGAGTTCAGAGATCACAGAGAAATACATAAAATAATACAGAAGAAAAGTTCTGACACCACAGAAAAACAAACTAGTCTAATCTTCCTATTTCCTAGCTATATCTAAGAGAAAACACAGTGCTAAATAACTTAGATATGGAGCAAAGCAGTGCTGGTGATGTTGGATGTCCTTAAGACAAAATGCTCTGAGATCTCTGATTCTCTCTCTTTAAATTGATAGCACAGACCTGCTTCACATGACATCATTTTTCACACTTCTCTGGTGTTCCCAGGCTAACAGAAACTACATTTACATTCATTACACCTGGTCAGAAATCAGAGCAATAAAGGACATTTATACATGCAAAGTCTAGCCATTAACTCTGGTCTTAAAATAATAGGCAGGATGCCTCCCTCTAGAAGTATTGGCTCTGAATTTTGTCATCAAAGACAGTCATAAAGTGCTTGACTTAGCTTTCTTACAGCAGAGTGCACTGTTGTTACATTTTTACAGTTCAACATCCAATGCAGTCTTTTCACATTTAAGAGAACAAGCCTGTGGCTTACATTAATATTTACAAATGACAGAATTATCTACAAAAGTCTATCTGGCTAGGCTGGCAACCTTCATCTATCTTCACAGCAGTAATCAGGATTAAGAAAAAATCATAATATGCCAGACATAAGTATAATACATTACTGTGCAGCTAAACTAATAATGGATAAATTGTTACCAAAAATGTAAAGTAACAAAGGAAAGGAAAACAGTGATTAAAATGCCACCATGGGAAAAAATAGAAAACTATTAAGCAATTAAGACAAGAAGTATTACTGTTAGAAGACTATAGAAAAGGGGACAGATGGACAAAAATAATTAGACAGATGCAAAAAATGCAATGCCCAATTTCAAAACAGATCAAGATTTATCATATACTACAGCATATAATAAATTAAAAATATCAGTATAGGGAGAAAAAACTTAGAAGGTATGCAGATAAATATTAAGGAAAACTACAAAATAAGCTATTTATTGATGATTCAAGAATAATTTAATACAGAAGTGAGAAATAAAAGAAAAGGATTAGAAACATCACCAAAAAAGAAGACACTTTTTGGAATATTTATGAAGACTCAGACGCTGAATGGCTGCAAGAATTAAAAGAAACAGTAAGGAGCTGTAATGCAGAATATGAAGTGAGATGAAGTAACAGCCAGAGAGATTAGGGCAAAATTAAAGAAAAGCTCCTAAAAGGAAACACCCAGGCCCAGATACAATACATAACTTCTGGCTACATATTTACAGAAATAATTAGCACTGAGCAAGAGTTACTTACATGCACATCCTGAACAGATACCAACCTGGTTAACAACATGAAAAGTGATACTCCTCCTTAAAGTGAGTCTGTAAGCCATGTTAGCAGCTAAAGGACAATAACTATCCTTCTGACAATACATAAACTGTATACTGGAAGTGATGCATACAGAGTTTATAGCCATTTAGAAAACAATCAACAAAATGGTAACAAAAGAAAGTTATATGGATGAAAGGATCATTTGTTGTTAATGATGCCATAATAAAGAATTGCTAACAGGAAATAATTAAACTATGTCATGGCTAGATTACAAAAAGTATTTAACAGCATTCCAAATTCACTGATGCAGGAATATTTACAGCTATATAAGATACACCATACATTTATCAATTACATTTCAGTGACCATGAGACAATCGCAAAACACTTTGCTGATGAGCCATGAGCAAGGACAAATTATTATTCTAGAGACAAAAAGTTCAGAGAGGGATATTCTAGGGTGATTTTTGTCACTGCAGATATTTAGTCTTGCCCTTAACCCATTAAGCTGTTACTTAGATTAGGCTATGGTTACAATCTGGTTCACAGAAAACAACCTTGCTTAAAGATTTTTCATCTACGTTTTGTGGATGACTTAAAACTGCATAGTTCATCAGACAAGGTGTTGAACGCACACAAATGATTAAAATTTCTCAGATGATATAACAATGGCATTTGGTCTTGATAAATGTGCTAAAGCAACATTTAGAACAAGCAAGCTGCAGCACCTGTGACAGAAATGTGATATTAAAGAACTTGAGCATGAGGGAGTAAGAAAAATATTTGCTAATAGATGCAGGATCATCAGTAAAACATGAAGAAATGTGAATAAATCTCAGTAATGAATACTTTAACTGCCTTGACATCGAGGGAATAAAGTCCAATCTATAAATCATTTTGCTCTTCTTTTTCTAACTAACTGTTTTGACTAACTGACCCCAAAAATTATTGGAACAACTGGATACAAAAATAAGAACAATGCTTAATGTTTCTAAAATCATATATAAAAATCTGTGTATACCAAGATTATATGTTCCTCTTTGTGAAGGAGATACGAGCCTCCTCAAAATTCATTACATGTATAGATCTGCAATCATGGGACAGCATTCATATTTGCTGACCTTATCCAATCCAAACATAGTGAACATTTTAAAACATAAGTAGAAGAGCTCTGAGATGACATCTTTGCTTAGTTTAGCAGAAGCATTTCTGTATCAAGTGTAAATGGAAATCAAACCAGAAGTACACAAAAATGAGACAGCAACTTTATGCGCCAAAATTGAAAAAAAAATGTACAAGAAGAATGAGCAGAGGAGAAGGAAATAAATGTAGGAAATGTATAAATCTAGTGGCAAGTACAGAGATCTCCTGGAACAATCTCATGCTGACCATAATTTGATACAGAAATGGTAAAGGAGAGGTAAACTGAAACCAAAAGATAAAAGGTTAAAACTGGTGGTTCAGGATAGTGGACTACGTACACATTGGTTTACAAAATCCATTGAAAATGTGGGTGAAAGAGGCAAATGTAAAACAAAATGGAAACAATTGCACATCTTGTTCCTGGGTGTGATACACTCATGGCAGAGGGCCTGTATACTGAAAGGAGCAATAATAAGGCACGGCTGTTGTACTGAGGATTGTGCAAACACTAAACTATAGAAGTAGCTGAGAAGCATTGGAAACATGAACCACAATGCATTGCAGAGAATAACGAAGTGTGTATCACATGGGATCACCCGAAGTGTGTATCACATGGGATCACCCGAAGTGTGTAT